>NW_023503465.1:0-19296 GCF_014529535.1 Bradysia coprophila
CAAAAACAAAACAAACCAAAACCACCAACCTGCATCGACGAAACCACGTTCATCCATCCTTCGCATCGTTCGCTTGCATTTCCACTGCATTTCCACTGCAACGTCGTTCGTTCGTACATCCATTGCAACGTCCATCCATCCATCACACCTTGTTGTGCTGAAGAAACCACTGTATGTACCATCCGTTTGCGAAAACTGAAGCATCGATGACGCGAAAAACTGATTTTCCAGAGGCAGCTTCGATCATCGCAACTTTAACCGGATCCTAGTAAAGTTGTCGCTGTCAACCATCCGAAGAGTGACTACTCGCAAGAACTCCGATTCCGAAGTCACGTTGTCGCAGCGGCGTTAACAGAGGGAAAGAGACCAACGTACCATGGTACCAAACATTCACTCAAAGAACAACGACAAAACAAGGGAAACACATTCCGTTAACGCCGATCCTGATGAACTCGTCAACAGAAATTCCTCCTTTTACGAACGCTGGTTGAAGGCTGGCTGAAAGAAGTTGACTGAGAATTCTCCTTTTCGAACGCTGGCCAACAGGAGAATTCCTCCTTTTACGAACGCTGGCCGAAGGAAGTTGATTGATGAAAGCCGAATCGAAGAAGAAAGTCGCCGTCGTCGAATTGAAGAAAGTTGATTGATGAAAGCCGCTGCCGAACGAAGCTGCCGAAACCTGATCAAGCCTGGCCGACGAAAAGAAAAGAAAAGAGGACGGCCAACAAACCAAAACAAAACAAAACAAGCCCACTCGCACAAGCAAAACAAACACTACTGGCTTTAACGGTGCAGCCGGTTACTCTGAGTGACTTACAACATGCATATTCCGCATATCCACACGGTAGACACATTGATGCGCCCATTTCACCTACTGACCTACCACGAAAGAAACAAAACAAAATCCTCAGCGGATACTCTGAACGCTCGAAGCATTCATTTCACCTTGAGGTGATCACATCCGAGCCCACCACACCGACAGAAAACAAACAATCCAGCAAACGAAGCAAAAACAAACAGAGCATTAGCTCTTCCCTTGCCCATGGGTCGCGTTAAGCGAAACATACGAAAAACGGGGAGCTGTTTCGACCTCGGAACATGAACGGCGGTCACAAAGTTAGAGAGGGCTAACTTTCATCAGTCGTTTCCGTCCAGTCCTTCCAGAGACAGCAGCAGATCATTCAATCGAACTAGTGTCGAACGATTCACAGGAAAACAAATGCCACTTTACAGTGGAAATTAAGACATCGGTGAGACGCAACTTAAGAAAAACCACCAAAAAACGTTGCGAAAAACAAAACAAAAGAAAATCGGCAAACGCCGCGAGAAACACCAACAAAACGGCAAACGCCAAACAACAAAACAGCAAGAACACCGGCAAAACAAAAACAAAACAAACCAAAAACAAAACAAACCAAAACCACCAACCTGCATCGACGAAACCACGTTCATCCATCCTTCGCATCGTTCGCTTGCATTTCCACTGCATTTCCACTGCAACGTCGTTCGTTCGTACATCCATTGCAACGTCCATCCATCCATCACACCTTGTTGTGCTGAAGAAACCACTGTATGTACCATCCGTTTGCGAAAACTGAAGCATCGATGACGCGAAAAACTGATTTTCCAGAGGCAGCTTCGATCATCGCAACTTTAACCGGATCCTAGTAAAGTTGTCGCTGTCACCATCCGAAGAGTGACTACTCGCAAGAACTCCGATTCCGAAGTCACGTTGTCGCAGCGGCGTTAACAGAGGGAAAGAGACCAACGTACCATGGGTACCAAACATTCACTCAAAGAACATACGACAAAACAAGGGAAACACATTCCGTTAACGCCGATCCTGATGAACTCGTCAACAGAGAATTCCTCCTTTTACGAACGCTGGTTGAAGGCTGGCTGAAAGAAGTTGACTGAGAATTCCTCCTTTTACGAACGCTGGCCAACAGAGAATTCCTCCTTTTACGAACGCTGGCCGAAGGAAGTTGATTGATGAAAGCCGAATCGAAGAAGAAAGTCGCCGTCGTCGAATTGAAGAAAGTTGATTGATGAAAGCCGCTGCCGAACGAAGCTGCCGAAACCTGATCAAGCCTGGCCGACGAAAAGAAAAGAAAAGAGGAACGGCCAACAAAACCAAAACAAAACAAAACAAGCCCACTCGCACAAGCAAAACAAACACTACTGGCTTTAACGGTGCAGCCGGTTACTCTGAGTGACTTACAACATGCATATTCCGCATATCCACACGGTAGACACACTTGATGCGCCCATTTCACCTACTGACCTACCACGAAAGAAACAAAACAAAAATCCTCAGCGGATACTCTGAACGCTCGAAGCATTCATTTCACCTTGAGGTGATCACATCCGAGCCCACCACACCGACAGAAAACAAACAAATCCAGCAAACGAAGCAAAAACAAACAGAGCATTAGCTCTTCCCTTGCCCATGGGTCGCGTTAAGCGAAAACATACGAAAAACGGGAGCTGTTTCGACCTCGGAACATGAACGGCGGTCACAAAGTTAGAGAGGGCTAACTTTCATCAGTCGTTTCCGTCCAGTCCTTCCAGAGACAGCAGCAGATCATTCATCGAACTAGTGTCGAACGATTCACAGGAAAAACAAATGCCACTTTTACAGTGGAAATTAAGACATCGGTGAGACGCAACTTAAGAAAAACCACCAAAAAACGTTGCGAAAAACAAAACAAAAGAAATCGGCAAACGCCGCGAGAACACCCAACAAAACGGCAAACGCCAAACAACAAAACAGCAAGAACACCGGCAAAACAAAAACAAAACAAACCAAAAACAAAACAAACCAAAACCACCAACCTGCATCGACGAAACCACGTTCATCCATCCTTCGCATCGTTCGCTTGCATTTCCCACTGCATTTCCACTGCAACGTCGTTCGTTCGTACATCCATTGCAACGTCCATCCCATCATCACACCTTGTTGTGCTGAAGAAACCACTGTATTACCATCCGTTTGCGAAAACTGAAGCATCGATGACGCGAAAAACTGATTTTCCAGAGGCAGCTTCGATCATCGCAACTTTAACCGGATCCTAGTAAAGTTGTCGCTGTCAACCATCCGAAGAGTGACTACTCGCAAGAACTCCGATTCCGAAGTCACGTTGTCGCAGGCGGCGTTAACAGAGGGAAAGAGACCAACGTACCATTGGGTACCAAACATTCACTCAAAGAACAACGACAAAACAAGGGAAACACATTCCGTTAACGCCGGATCCTGATGAACTCCGTCAACCAGAGATTCCTCCTTTTACGAACGCTGGTTGAAGGCTGGCTGAAAGAAGTTGACTGAGAATTCCTCCTTTTACGAACGCTGGCCAACAGAGAATTCCTCCTTTTACGAACGCTGGCCGAAGGAAGTTGATTGATGAAAGCCGAATCGAAGAAGAAAGTCGCCGTCGTCGAATTGAAGAAAGTTGATTGGATGAAAGCCGCTGCTCGGAACGAAGCTGCCGAAACCTGATCAAGCCTGGCCGACGAAAAGAAAAGAAAAGAGGGAACGGCCAACAAAACCCAAAACAAAACAAAACAAGCCCACTCGCACAAGCAAAACAAAACACTACTGGCTTTAACGGTGCAGCCGGTTACTCTGAGTGACTTACAACATGCATATTCCGCATATCCACACCGGTAGACACACTTGATGCGCCCATTTCACCTACTGACCTACCACGAAAGAAACAAAACAAAAATCCTCAGCGGATACTCTGAACCGCTCGAAGCATTCATTTCACCTTGAGGTGATCACATCCGAGCCATCCACACCGACAGAAAACAAACAAATCCAGCAAACGAAGCAAAAACAAACAGAGCATTAGCTCTTCCCTTGCCATGGGTCGCGTTAAAGCGAAAACATACGAAAAACGGGAGCTGTTTCGACCTCGGAACATGAACGGCGGTCACAAAGTTAGAGAGGGCTAACTTTCATCAGTCGTTTCCGTCCAGTCCTTCCAGAGACAGCAGCAGATCATTCAATCGAACTAGTGTCGAACGATTCACAGGAAAACAAATTGCCACTTTACAGTGGAAATTAAGACATCGGTGAGACGCAACTTAAGAAAAACCACCAAAAAACGTTGCGAAAAAACAAAACAAAAGAAAATCGGCAAACGCCGCGAGAACACACCAACAAAACGGCAAACGCCAAACAAACAAAACAGCAAGAACACCGGCAAAACAAAAACAAAACAAACCAAAAACAAAACAAACCAAAACCACCAACCTGCATCGACGAAACCACGTTCATACCATCCTTCGCATCGTTCGCTTGCATTTCCACTGCATTTCCACTGCAACGTCGTTCGTTCGTACATCCATTGCAACGTCCATCCATCCATCACACCTTGTTGTGCTGAAGAAACCACTGTATGTACCATCCGTTTGCGAAAACTGAAGCATCCGATGACGCGAAAAACTGATTTTCCAGAGGCAGCTTCGATCATCGCAACTTTAACCGGATCCTAGTAAAGTTGTCGCTGTCAACCCATCCGAAGAGTGACTACTCGCAGAACTCCGATTCCGAAGTCACGTTGTCGCAGCGGCGTTAACAGAGGGAAAGAGACCAACGTACCATGGGTACCAAACATTCACTCAAAGAACAACGACAAAACAAGGGAAACACATTCCGTTAACGCCGATCCTGATGAACTCGTCAACAGAGAATTCCTCCTTTTACGAACGCTGGTTGAAGGCTGGCTGAAAGAAGTTGACTGAGAATTCCTCCTTTTACGAACGCTGGCCAACAGAGAATTCCTCCTTTTTACGAAACGCTGGCCGAAGGAAGTTGATTGATGAAAGCCGAATCGAAGAAGAAAGTCGCCGTCGTCGAATTGAAGAAAGTTGATTGATGAAAGCCGCTGCCGAACGAAGCTGCCGAAACCTGATCAAGCCTGGCCGACGAAAAGAAAAGAAAAGAGGAACGGCCAACAAAACCAAAACAAAACAAAACAAGCCCACTCGCACAAGCAAAACAAACACTACTGGCTTTAACGGTGCAGCCGGTTACTCTGACTTTAACGGTGCAGCCGGTTACTCTGAGTGACTTACAACATGCATATTCCGCATATCCACACGGTAGACACACTTGATGCGCCCATTTCACCTACTGACCTACCACGAAAGAAACAAAACAAAAATCCTCAGCGGATACTCTGAACGCTCGAAGCATTCATTTCACCTTGAGGTGATCACATCCGAGCCCACCACACCGACAGAAAACAAACAAATCAGCAAACGAAGCAAAAACAAACAGAGCATTAGCTCTTCCCTTGCCCATGGGTCGCGTTAAGCGAAAACATACGAAAAACGGGAGCTGTTTCGACCTCGGAACATGAACGGCGGTCACAAAGTTAGAGAGGGCTAACTTTCATCAGTCGTTTCCGTCCAGTCCTTCCAGAGACAGCAGCAGATCATTCAATCGAACTAGTGTCGAACGATTCACAGGGAAAACAAATGCCACTTTACAGTGGAAATTAAGACATCGGTGAGACGCAACTTAAGAAAACCACCAAAAAACGTTGCCGAAAAACAAAACAAAAGAAAATCGGCAAACGCCGCGAGAACACACCAACAAACGGCAAACGCCAAACAACAAAACAGCAAGAACACCGGCAAAACAAAAACAAAACAAACCAAAAACAAAACAAACCAAAACCACCAACCTGCATCGACGAAACCACGTTCATCCATCCTTCGCATCGTTCGCTTGCATTTCCACTGCATTTCCACTGCAACGTCGTTCGTTCGTACATCCATTGCAACGTCCATCCATCCATCACACCTTGTTGTGCTGAAGAAACCACTGTATGTACCATCCGTTTGCGAAAACTGAAGCATCGATGACGCGAGAAAAACTGATTTTCCAGAGGCAGCTTCGATCATCGCAACTTTAACCGGAATCTAGTAAAGTTGTCGCTGTCAACCATCCGAAGAGTGACTACTCGCAAGAACTCCGATTCCGAAGTCACGTTGTCGCAGCCGGCGTTAACAGAGGGAAAGAGACCAACGTACCATGGGTACCAAACATTCACTCAAAGAACAACGACAAAACAAGGGAAACACATTCCGAGAACAACGACAAAACAAGGGAAACACATTCCGTTAACGCCGATCCTGATGAACTCGTCAACAGAGAATTCCTCCTTTTACGAACGCTGGTTGAAGGCTGGCTGAAAGAAGTTGACTGAGAATTCCTCCTTTTACGAACGCTGGCCAACAGAGAATTCCTCCTTTTACGAACGCTGGCCGAAGGAAGTTGATTGATGAAAGCCGAATCGAAGAAGAAAGTCGCCGTCGTCGAATTGAAGAAAGTTGATTTGATGAAAGCCGCTGCCGAACGAAGCTGCCGAAACCTGATCAAGCCTGGCCGACGAAAAGAAAAGAAAAGAGGAACGGCCAACAAAACCAAAACAAAACAAAACAAGCCCACTCGCACAAGCAAAACAAACACTACTGGCTTTAACGGTGCAGCCGGTTACTCTGAGTGACTTACAACATGCATATTCCGCATATCCACACGGTAGACACACTTGATGCGCCCATTTCACCTACTGACCTACCACGAAAGAAACAAAACAAAAATCCTCAGCGGATACTCTGAACGCTCGAAGCATTCATTTCACCTTGAGGTGATCACATCCGAGCCCACCACACCGACAGAAAACAAACAAATCCAGCAAACGAAGCAAAAACAAACAGAGCATTAGCTCTTCCCTTGCCCATGGGTCGCGTTAAGCGAAAACATACGAAAAACGGGAGCTGTTTCGACCTCGGAACATGAACGGCGGTCACAAAGTTAGAGAGGGCTAACTTTCATCAGTCGTTTCCGTCCAGTCCTTCCAGAGACAGCAGCAGATCATTCAATCGAACTAGTGTCGAACGATTCACAGGACAAAAGAAAATCGGCAAACGCCGCGAGAACACACCAACAAAACGGCAAACGCCAAACAACAAAACAGCAAGAACACCGGCAAAACAAAAACAAAACAAACCAAAAACAAAACAAACCAAAACCACCAACCTGCATCGACGAAACCACGTTCATCCATCCTTCGCATCGTTCGCTTGGCATTTCCACTGCATTTCCACTGCAACGTCGTTCGTTCGTACATCCATTGCAACGTCCATCCATCCATCACACCTTGTTGTGCTGAAGAAACCACTGTATGTACCATCCGTTTGCGAAAACTGAAGCATCGATGACGCGAAAAACTGATTTTCCAGAGGCAGCTTCGATCATCGCAACTTTAACCGGATCCTAGTAAAGTTGTCGCTGTCAACCATCCGAAGAGTGACTACTCGCAAGAACTCCGATTCCGAAAGTCACGTTGTCGCAGCGGCGTTAACAGAGGGAAAGAGACCAACGTACCATGGGTACCAAACATTCACTCAAAGAACAACGACAAAACAAGGGAAACACATTCCGTTAACGCCGATCCTGATGAACTCGTCAACAGAGAATTCCTCCTTTTACGAACGCTGGTTGAAGGCTGGCTGAAAGAAGTTGACTGAGAATTCCTCCTTTTACGAACGCTGGCCAACAGAGAATTCCTCCTTTTACGAACGCTGGCCGAAGGAAGTTGATTGATGAAAGCCGAATCGAAGAAGAAAGTCGCCGTCGTCGAATTGAAGAAAGTTGATTGATGAAAGCCGCTGCCGAACGAAGCTGCCGAAACCTGATCAAGCCTGGCCGACGAAAAGAAAAGAAAAGAGGAACGGCCAACAAAACCAAAACAAAACAAAACAAGCCCACTCGCACAAGCAAAACAAACACTACTGGCTTTACGGTGCAGCCGGTTACTCTGAGTGACTTACAACATGCATATTCCGCATATCCACACGGTAGACACACTTGATGCGCCCATTTCACCTACTGACCTACCACGAAAGAAACAAAACAACGACAAAACAAGGGAAACACATTCCGTTAACGCCGATCCTGATGAACTCGTCAACAGAGAATTCCTCCTTTTACGAACGCTGGTTGAAGGCTGGCTGAAAGAAGTTGACTGAGAATTCCTCCTTTTACGAACGCTGGCCAACAGAGAATTCCTCCTTTTACGAACGCTGGCCGAAGGAAGTTGATTGATGAAAGCCGAATCGAAGAAGAAAGTCGCCGTCGTCGAATTGAAGAAAGTTGATTGATGAAAGCCGCTGCCGAACGAAGCTGCCGAAACCTGATCAAGCCTGGCCGACGAAAAGAAAAGAAAAGAGGAACGGCCAACAAAACCAAAACAAAACAAAACAAGCCCACTCGCACAAGCAAAACAAACACTACTGGCTTTAACGGTGCAGCCGGTTACTCTGAGTGACTTACAACATGCATATTCCGCATATCCACACGGTAGACACACTTGATGCGCCCATTTCACCTACTGACCTACCACGAAAGAAACAAAACAAAAATCCTCAGCGGATACTCTGAACGCTCGAAGCATTCATTTCACCTTGAGGTGATCACATCCGAGCCCACCACACCGACAGAAAACAAACAAATCCAGCAAACGAAGCAAAAACAAACAGAGCATTAGCTCTTCCCTTGCCCATGGGTCGCGTTAAGCGAAAACATACGAAAAACGGGAGCTGTTTCGACCTCGGAACATGAACGGCGGTCACAAAGTTAGAGAGGGCTAACTTTCATCAGTCGTTTCCGTCCAGTCCTTCCAGAGACAGCAGCAGATCATTCAATCGAACTAGTGTCGAACGATTCACAGGAAAACAAATGCCACTTTACAGTGGAAATTAAGACATCGGTGAGACGCAACTTAAGAAAAACCACCAAAAAACGTTGCGAAAAACAAAACAAAAGAAAATCGGCAAACGCCGCGAGAACACACCAACAAAACGGCAAACGCCAAACAACAAAACAGCAAGAACACCGACAAAACAAGGGAAACACATTCCGTTAACGCCGATCCTGATGAACTCGTCAACAGAGAATTCCTCCTTTTACGAACGCTGGTTGAAGGCTGGCTGAAAGAAGTTGACTGAGAATTCCTCCTTTTACGAACGCTGGCCAACAGAGAATTCCTCCTTTTACGAACGCTGGCCGAAGGAAGTTGATTGATGAAAGCCGAATCGAAGAAAGTTGATTGATGAAAGCCGAATCGAAGAAGAAAGTCGCCGTCGTCGAATTGAAGAAAGTTGATTGATGAAAGCCGCTGCCGAACGAAGCTGCCGAAACCTGATCAAGCCTGGCCGACGAAAAGAAAAGAAAAGAGGAACGGCCAACAAAACCAAAACAAAACAAAACAAGCCCACTCGCACAAGCAAAACAAACACTACTGGCTTTAACGGTGCAGCCGGTTACTCTGAGTGACTTACAACATGCATATTCCGCATATCCACACGGTAGACACACTTGATGCGCCCATTTCACCTACTGACCTACCACGAAAGAAACAAAACAAAAATCCTCAGCGGATACTCTGAACGCTCGAAGCATTCATTTCACCTTGAGGTGATCACATCCGAGCCCACCACACCGACAGAAAACAAACAAATCCAGCAAACGAAGCAAAAACAAACAGAGCATTAGCTCTTCCCTTGCCCATGGGTCGCGTTAAGCGAAAACATACGAAAAACGGGAGCTGTTTCGACCTCGGAACATGAACGGCGGTCACAAAGTTAGAGAGGGCTAACTTTCATCAGTCGTTTCCGTCCAGTCCTTCCAGAGACAGCAGCAGATCATTCAATCGAACTAGTGTCGAACGATTCACAGGAAAACAAATGCCACTTTACAGTGGAAATTAAGACATCGGTGAGACGCAACTTAAGAAAAACCACCAAAAAACGTTGCGAAAAACAAAACAAAAGAAAATCGGCAAACGCCGCGAGAACACACCAACAAAACGGCAAACGCCAAACAACAAAACAGCAAGAACACCGGCAAAACAAAAACAAAACAAACCAAAAACAAAACAAACCAAAACCACCAACCTGCAACGACAAAACAAGGGAAACACATTCCGTTAACGCCGATCCTGATGAATTCGTCAACAGAGAATTCCTCCTTTTACGAACGCTGGTTGAAGGCTGGCTGAAAGAAGTTGACTGAGAATTCCTCCTTTTACGAACGCTGGCCAACAGAGAATTCCTCCTTTTTACGAACGCTGGCCGAAGGAAGTTGATTGATGAAAGCCGAAGAACAACGACAAAACAAGGGAAACACATTCCGTTAACGCCGATCCTGATGAATTCGTCAACAGAGAATTCCTCCTTTTACGAACGCTGGTTGAAGGCTGGCTGAAAGAAGTTGACTGAGAATTCCTCCTTTTACGAACGCTGGCCAACAGAGAATTCCTCCTTTTACGAACGCTGGCCGAAGGAAGTTGATTGATGAAAGCTGAATCGAAGAAGAAAGTCGCCGTCGTCGAATTGAAGAAAGTTGATTGATGAAAGCCGCTGCCGAACGAAGCTGCCGAAACCTGATCAAGCCTGGCCGACGAAAAGAAAAGAAAAGAGGAACGGCCAACAAAACCAAAACAAAACAAAACAACGACAAAACAAGGGAAACACATTCCGTTAACGCCGATCCTGATGAATTCGTCAACAGAGAATTCCTCCTTTTACGAACGCTGGTTGAAGGCTGGCTGAAAGAAGTTGACTGAGAATTCCTCCTTTTACGAACGCTGGCCAACAGAGAATTCCTCCTTTTTACGAACGCTGGCCGAAGGAAGTTGATTGATGAAAGCCGAAGAACAACGACAAAACAAGGGAAACACATTCCGTTAACGCCGATCCTGATGAATTCGTCAACAGAGAATTCCTCCTTTTACGAACGCTGGTTGAAGGCTGGCTGAAAGAAGTTGACTGAGAATTCCTCCTTTTACGAACGCTGGCCAACAGAGAATTCCTCCTTTTACGAACGCTGGCCGAAGGAAGTTGATTGATGAAAGCTGAATCGAAGAAGAAAGTCGCCGTCGTCGAATTGAAGAAAGTTGATTGATGAAAGCCGCTGCCGAACGAAGCTGCCGAAACCTGATCAAGCCTGGCCGACGAAAAGAAAAGAAAAGAGGAACGGCCAACAAAACCAAAAACAAAACAAAACAAGCCCACTCGCACAAGCAAAACAAACACTACTGGCTTTAACGGTGCAGCCGGTTACTCTGAGTGACTTACAACATGCATATTCCGCATATCCACACGGTAGACACACTTGATGCGCCCATTTCACCTACTGACCTACCACGAAAGAAACAAAACAAAAATCCTCAGCGGATACTCTGAACGCTCGAAGCATTCATTTCACCTTGAGGTGATCACATCCGAGCCCACCACACCGACAGAAAACAAACAAATCCAGCAAACGAAGCAAAAACAAACAGAGCATTAGCTCTTCCCTTGCCCATGGGTCGCGTTAAGCGAAAACACACGAAAAACGGGAGCTGTTTCGACCTCGGAACATGAACGGCGGTCACAAAGTTAGAGAGGGCTAACTTTCATCAGTCGTTTCCGTCCAGTCCTTCCAGAGACAGCAGCAGATCATTCAATCGAACTAGTGTCGAACGATTCACAGGAAAACAAATGCCACTTCACAGTGGAAATTAAGACATCGGTGAGACGCAACTTAAGAAAAACCACCAAAAAACGTTGCGAAAAACAAAACAAAAGAAAATCGGCAAACGCCGCGAGAACACACCAACAAAACGGCAAACGCCAAACAACAAAACAGCAAGAACACCGGCAAAACAAAAACAAAACAAACCAAAACCACCAAAACCACCAACCTGCATCGACGAAACCACGTTCATCCATCCTTCGCATCGTTCGCTTGCATTTCCACTGCATTTCCACTGCAACGTCGTTCGTTCGTACATCCATTGCAACGTCCATCCATCCATCACACCTTGTTGTGCTGAAGAAACCACTGTATGTACCATCCGTTTGCGAAAACTGAAGCATCGATGACGCGAAAAACTGATTTTCCAGAGGCAGCTTCGATCATCGCAACTTTAACCGGATCCTAGTAAAGTTGTCGCTGTCAACCATCCGAAGAGTGACTACTCGCAAGAACTCCGATTCCGATTCCGAAGTCACGTTGTCGCAGCGGCGTTAACAGAGGGAAAGAGACCAACGTACCATGGGTACCAAACATTCACTCAAAGAACAACGACAAAACAAGGGAAACACATTCCGTTAACGCCGATCCTGATGAATTCGTCAACAGAGAATTCCTCCTTTTACGAACGCTGGTTGAAGGCTGGCTGAAAGAAGTTGACTGAGAATTCCTCCTTTTACGAACGCTGGCCAACAGAGAATTCCTCCTTTTTACGAACGCTGGCCGAAGGAAGTTGATTGATGAAAGCCGAAGAACAACGACAAAACAAGGGAAACACATTCCGTTAACGCCGATCCTGATGAATTCGTCAACAGAGAATTCCTCCTTTTACGAACGCTGGTTGAAGGCTGGCTGAAAGAAGTTGACTGAGAATTCCTCCTTTTACGAACGCTGGCCAACAGAGAATTCCTCCTTTTACGAACGCTGGCCGAAGGAAGTTGATTGATGAAAGCTGAATCGAAGAAGAAAGTCGCCGTCGTCGAATTGAAGAAAGTTGATTGATGAAAGCCGCTGCCGAACGAAGCTGCCGAAACCTGATCAAGCCTGGCCGACGAAAAGAAAAGAAAAGAGGAACGGCCAACAAAACCAAAACAAAACAAAACAAGCCCACTCGCACAAGCAAAACAAACACTACTGGCTTTAACGGTGCAGCCGGTTACTCTGAGTGACTTACAACATGCATATTCCGCATATCCACACGGTAGACACACTTGATGCGCCCATTTCACCTACTGACCTACCACGAAAGAAACAAAACAAAAATCCTCAGCGGATACTCTGAACGCTCGAAGCATTCATTTCACCTTGAGGTGATCACATCCGAGCCCACCACACCGACAGAAAACAAACAAATCCAGCAAACGAAGCAAAAACAAACAGAGCATTAGCTCTTCCCTTGCCCATGGGTCGCGTTAAGCGAAAACACACGAAAAACGGGAGCTGTTTCGACCTCGGAACATGAACGGCGGTCACAAAGTTAGAGAGGGCTAACTTTCATCAGTCGTTTCCGTCCAGTCCTTCCAGAGACAGCAGCAGATCATTCAATCGAACTAGTGTCGAACGATTCACAGGAAAACAAATGCCACTTCACAGTGGAAATTAAGACATCGGTGAGACGCAACTTAAGAAAAACCACCAAAAAACGTTGCGAAAAACAAAACAAAAGAAAATCGGCAAACGCCGCGAGAACACACCAACAAAACGGCAAACGCCAAACAACAAAACAGCAAGAACACCGGCAAAACAAAAACAAAACAAACCAAAACCACCAACCTGCATCGACGAAACCACGTTCATCCATCCTTCGCATCGTTCGCTTGCATTTCCACTGCATTTCCACTGCAACGTCGTTCGTTCGTACATCCATTGCAACGTCCATCCATCCATCACACCTTGTTGTGCTGAAGAAACCACTGTATGTACCATCCGTTTGCGAAAACTGAAGCATCGATGACGCGAAAAACTGATTTTCCAGAGGCAGCTTCGATCATCGCAACTTTAACCGGATCCTAGTAAAGTTGTCGCTGTCAACCATCCGAAGAGTGACTACTCGCAAGAACTCCGATTCCGAAGTCACGTTGTCGCAGCGGCGTTAACAGAGGGAAAGAGACCAACGTACCATGGGTACCAAACATTCAAAGAACAACGACAAAACAAGGGAAACACATTCCGTTAACGCCGATCCTGATGAACTCGTCAACAGAGAATTCCTCCTTTTACGAACGCTGGTTGAAGGCTGGCTGAAAGAAGTTGACTGAGAATTCCTCCTTTTACGAACGCTGGCCAACAGAGAATTCCTCCTTTTACGAACGCTGGCCGAAGGAAGTTGATTGATTGATGAAAGCCGAATCGAAGAAGAAAGTCGCCGTCGTCGAATTGAAGAAAGTTGATTGATGAAAGCCGCTGCCGAACGAAGCTGCCGAAACCTGATCAAGCCTGGCCGACGAAAAGAACAACGACAAAACAAGGGAAACACATTCCGTTAACGCCGATCCTGATGAATTCGTCAACAGAGAATTCCTCCTTTTACGAACGCTGGTTGAAGGCTGGCTGAAAGAAGTTGACTGAGAATTCCTCCTTTTACGAACGCTGGCCAACAGAGAATTCCTCCTTTTTACGAACGCTGGCCGAAGGAAGTTGATTGATGAAAGCCGAAGAACAACGACAAAACAAGGGAAACACATTCCGTTAACGCCGATCCTGATGAATTCGTCAACAGAGAATTCCTCCTTTTACGAACGCTGGTTGAAGGCTGGCTGAAAGAAGTTGACTGAGAATTCCTCCTTTTACGAACGCTGGCCAACAGAGAATTCCTCCTTTTACGAACGCTGGCCGAAGGAAGTTGATTGATGAAAGCTGAATCGAAGAAGAAAGTCGCCGTCGTCGAATTGAAGAAAGTTGATTGATGAAAGCCGCTGCCGAACGAAGCTGCCGAAACCTGATCAAGCCTGGCCGACGAAAAGAAAAGAAAAGAGGAACGGCCAACAAAACCAAAACAAAACAAAACAAGCCCACTCGCACAAGCAAAACAAACACTACTGGCTTTAACGGTGCAGCCGGTTACTCCGCATATCCACACGGTAGACACACTTGATGCGCCCATTTCACCTACTGACCTACCACGAAAGAAACAAAACAAAAATCCTCAGCGGATACTCTGAACGCTCGAAGCATTCATTTCACCTTGAGGTGATCACATCCGAGCCCACCACAACCGACAGAAAACAAACAAATCCAGCAAACGAAGCAAAAACAAACAGAGCATTAGCTCTTCCCTTGCCCATGGGTCGCGTTAAGCGAAAACACACGAAAAACGGGAGCTGTTTCGACCTCGGAACATGAACGGCGGTCACAAAGTTAGAGAGGGCTAACTTTCATCAGTCGTTTCCGTCCAGTCCTTCCAGAGACAGCAGCAGATCATTCAATCGAACTAGTGTCGAACGATTCACAGGAAAACAAATGCCACTTCACAGTGGAAATTAAGACATCGGTGAGACGCAACTTAAGAAAAACCACCAAAAAACGTTGCGAAAAACAAAACAAAAGAAAATCGGCAAACGCCGCGAGAACACACCAACAAAACGGCAAACGCCAAACAACAAAACAGCAAGAACACCGGCAAAACAAAAACAAAACAAACCAAAACCACCAACCTGCATCGACGAAACCACGTTCATCCATCCTTCGCATCGTTCGCTTGCATTTCCACTGCATTTCCACTGCAACGTCGTTCGTTCGTACATCCATTGCAACGTCCATCCATCCATCACACCTTGTTGTGCTGAAGAAACCACTGTATGTACCATCCGTTTGCGAAAACTGAAGCATCGATGACGCGAAAAACTGATTTTCCAGAGGCAGCTTCGATCATCGCAACTTTAACCGGATCCTAGTAAAGTTGTCGCTGTCAACCATCCGAAGAGTGACTACTCGCAAGAACTCCGATTCCGATTCCGAAGTCACGTTGTCGCAGCGGCGTTAACAGAGGGAAAGAGACCAACGTACCATGGGTACCAAACATTCACTCAAAGAACAACGACAAAACAAGGGAAACACATTCCGTTAACGCCGATCCTGATGAATTCGTCAACAGAGAATTCCTCCTTTTACGAACGCTGGTTGAAGGCTGGCTGAAAGAAGTTGACTGAGAATTCCTCCTTTTACGAACGCTGGCCAACAGAGAATTCCTCCTTTTTACGAACGCTGGCCGAAGGAAGTTGATTGATGAAAGCCGAAGAACAACGACAAAACAAGGGAAACACATTCCGTTAACGCCGATCCTGATGAATTCGTCAACAGAGAATTCCTCCTTTTACGAACGCTGGTTGAAGGCTGGCTGAAAGAAGTTGACTGAGAATTCCTCCTTTTACGAAACGCTGGCCAACAGAGAATTCCTCCTTTTACGAACGCTGGCCGAAGGAAGTTGATTGATGAAAGCTGAATCGAAGAAGAAAGTCGCCGTCGTCGAATTGAAGAAAGTTGATTGATGAAAGCCGCTGCCGAACGAAGCTGCCGAAACCTGATCAAGCCTGGCCGACGAAAAGAAAAGAAAAGAGGAACGGCCAACAAAACCAAAACAAAACAAAACAAGCCACTCGCACAAGCAAAACAAACACTACTGGCTTTAACGGTGCAGCCGGTTACTCTGAGTGACTTACAACATGCATATTCCGCATATCCACACGGTAGACACACTTGATGCGCCCATTTCACCTACTGACCTACCACGAAAGAAACAAAACAAAAATCCTCAGCGGATACTCTGAACGCTCGAAGCATTCATTTCACCTTGAGGTGATCACATCCGAGCCCACCACACCGACAGAAAACAAACAAATCCAGCAAACGAAGCAAAAACAAACAGAGCATTAGCTCTTCCCTTGCCCATGGGTCGCGTTAAGCGAAAACACACGAAAAACGGGAGCTGTTTCGACCTCCGGAACATGAACGGCGGTCACAAAGTTTAGAGAGGGCTAACTTTCATCAGTCGTTTCCGTCCAGTCCTTCCAGAGACAGCAGCAGATCATTCAATCGAACTAGTGTCGAACGATTCACAGGAAAACAAATGCCACTTCACAGTGGAAATTAAGACATCGGTGAGACGCAACTTAAGAAAAACCACCAAAAAACGTTGCGAAAAACAAAACAAAAGAAAATCGGCAAACGCCGCGAGAACACACCAACAAAACGGCAAACGCCAAACAACAAAACAGCAAGAACACCGGCAAAACAAAAACAAAACAAACCAAAACCACCAACCTGCATCGACGAAACCACGTTCATCCATCCTTCGCATCGTTCGCTTGCATTTCCACTGCATTTCCACTGCAACGTCGTTCGTTCGTACATCCATTGCAACGTCCATCCATCCATCACACCTTGTTGTGCTGAAGAAACCACTGTATGTACCATCCGTTTGCGAAAACTGAAGCATCGATGACGCGAAAAACTGATTTTCCAGAGGCAGCTTCGATCATCGCAACTTTAACCGGATCCTAGTAAAGTTGTCGCTGTCAACCATCCGAAGAGTGACTACTCGCAAGAACTCCGATTCCGATTCCGAAGTCACGTTGTCGCAGCGGCGTTAACAGAGGGAAAGAGACCAACGTACCATGGGTACCAAACATTCACTCAAAGAACAACGACAAAACAAGGGAAACACATTCCGTTAACGGCCGATCCTGATGAATTCGTCAACAGAGAATTCCTCCTTTTACGAACGCTGGTTGAAGGCTGGCTGAAAGAAGTTGACTGAGAATTCCTCCTTTTACGAACCGCTGGCCAACAGAGAATTCCTCCTTTTTACGAACGCTGGCCGAAGGAAGTTGATTGATGAAAGCCGAAGAACAACGACAAAACAAGGGAAACACATTCCGTTAACGCCCGATCCTGATGAATTCGTCAACAGAGAATTCCTCCTTTTTACGAACGCTGGTTGAAGGCTGGCTGAAAGAAGTTGACTGAGAATTCCTCCTTTTACGAACGCTGGCCAACAGAGAATTCCTCCTTTTACGAACGCTGGCCGAAGAAGTTGATTGATGAAAGCTGAATCGAAGAAGAAAGTCGCCGTCGTCGAATTGAAGAAAGTTGATTGATGAAAGCCGCTGCCGAACGAAAGCTGCCCGAAACCTGATCAAGCCTGGCCGACGAAAAGAAAAGAAAAGAGGAACGGCCAACAAAACCAAAACAAAACAAAACAAGCCCACTCGCACAAGCAAAACAAACACTACTGGCTTTAACGGTGCAGCCGGTTACTCTGAGTGACTTACAACATGCATATTCCGCATATCCACACGGTAGACACACTTGATGCGCCCATTTCACCTACTGACCTACCACGAAAGAAACAAAACAAAATCCTCAGCGGATACTCTGAACGCTCGAAGCATTCATTTCACCTTGAGGTGATCACATCCGAGCCCACCACACCGACAGAAAACAAACAAATCCAGCAAACGAAGCAAAAACAAACAGAGCATTAGCTCTTCCCTTGCCCATGGGTCGCGTTAAGCGAAAACACACGAAAAACGGGAGCTGTTTCGACCTCGGAACATGAACGGCGGTCACAAAGTTAGAGAGGGCTAACTTTCATCAGTCGTTTCCGTCCAGTCCTTCCAGAGACAGCAGCAGATCATTCAATCGAACTAGTGTCGAACGATTCACAGGAAAACAAATGCCACTTCACAGTGGAAATTAAGACATCGGTGAGACGCAACTTAAGAAAAACCACCAAAAAACGTTGCGAAAAACAAAACAAAAGAAAATCGGCAAACGCCGCGAGAACACACCAACAAAACGGCAAACGCCAAACAACAAAACAGCAAGAACACCGGCAAAACAAAAACAAAACAAACCAAAACCACCAACCTGCATCGACGAAACCACGTTCATCCATCCTTCGCATCGTTCGCTTGCATTTCCACTGCATTTCCACTGCAACGTCGTTCGTTCGTACATCCATTGCAACGTCCATCCATCCATCACACCTTGTTGTGCTGAAGAAACCACTGTATGTACCATCCGTTTGCGAAAACTGAAGCATCGATGACGCGAAAAACTGATTTTCCAGAGGCAGCTTCGATCATCGCAACTTTAACCGGATCCTAGTAAAGTTGTCGCTGTCAACCATCCGAAGAGTGACTACTCGCAAGAACTCCGATTCCGATTCCGAAGTCACGTTGTCGCAGCGGCGTTAACAGAGGGAAAGAGACCAACGTACCATGGGTACCAAACATTCACTCAAAGAACAACGACAAAACAAGGGAAACACATTCCGTTAACGCCGATCCTGATGAATTCGTCAACAGAGAATTCCTCCTTTTACGAACGCTGGTTGAAGGCTGGCTGAAAGAAGTTGACTGAGAATTCCTCCTTTTACGAACGCTGGCCAACAGAGAATTCCTCCTTTTACGAACGCTGGCCGAAGGAAGTTGATTGATGAAAGCCGAAGAACAACGACAAAACAAGGGAAACACATTCCGTTAACGCCGATCCTGATGAATTCGTCAACAGAGAATTCCTCCTTTTACGAACGCTGGTTGAAGGCTGGCTGAAAGAAGTTGACTGAGAATTCCTCCTTTTACGAACGCTGGCCAACAGAGAATTCCTCCTTTTACGAACGCTGGCCGAAGGAAGTTGATTGATGAAAGCTGAATCGAAGAAGAAAGTCGCCGTCGTCGAATTGAAGAAAGTTGATTGATGAA
>NW_023503466.1:0-62594 GCF_014529535.1 Bradysia coprophila
TTATCTTTTTCTCAAAGCTCAGTTATAACTGTGCTCGTGTATTCATAAAAATTTATAGCGTCTCCGTCAAGTTAATTAAACTCTTATCAATCTCAAAATACCATTTGGTAACACATTTAAAACAAACCACCTAAGTTGACTAATTAATTACAAGAAGTTATACAAATCAACAGGAAACATGATTTACATATAAGCAATGTCGTAAAACTTTTAAATTATTCGATAATAAAACTTTCCGGGCTTCGTTATATACTAGACGTTCAGCCGTAAAGAGTCTTGCTACAATTGAAGAAGTTTTTTTTTCGTATTGTTTTTGTTGAATCCGAAATAAAAATTTTTTTGTAAATTTAATTATAGTCTGAATTTTGTCAGCCAATAATATTACTAATAACATCGGTCCACTCAACTAGACACGACGTAATATTAGGTTCGAAATTTAACAGAAAAAGAAAACTGACGAACAAAGGCATAACACTCACAACTTTCTCACAACGAATTATCTGAACACAAATTGATGAAGGGTTTGGAAAGTTTAAAAGAAAAAAGGAAAGAAAAATTGTTTTTCCTATCGAAACCTTTTATTGTTATTTATTGCCAAACAATAAAGAAATACTAAAAAAGCCAATAAATTCCAAAAACTCGTAAGTATTTAGTCTCAACAATTCTCTTGAATTCAAAGACGTTTCCGTTTCCATAATTTATTTTGATCAAAACATCACGATTATACTTTTTTTGTACGTTTAGGGCGATAAGTAGTTTTCACTTTTTTATTCTTTCGTGCCTAAATCTAATACATTAGAATTCGTTATTAGACTCCAAGGCAAGAAAAAACAATAATTTTCTTCCTTACAACTTTCGCCTATTAATTCAGGCTTATGGTGATATCCTTGGTTCATACCATACGATTTTCGACTGACAAGAAAATCTCAAAATATTTCACTGATTCCCTTGCATCCTTATTCGTGGCGCAGGTCATTTACCGACCGAATTGTATCCTCATGCTATACCAGCGCTCGATTTTCCGTTATCGGAATTATTTCGAATTACAACAATGTGTGTATTTCAAGCTTTTCTTAGTTTTTCCATATTACGTTTTGTATACCATAACTTCCAAAAACATATTTTGTTCAGTCTTCGAAAGCGGGTTGCCACGATAACTTGATTTAATGCATATCGGTCGTGCGGTTTAGTTATTGTTTCGATCTGGGCGATGCGATACATAAACACATGCATTTTCCCAATATATCAATGTACGGATAATTTTCGATAATGTCATAGGTCATTAGACACGTTATTCTATATAAAAGGTATTCATCTAAATATGCGCTTATTATCCATACGATGAATAGTATCTGTGCTGTGATAAATTAGTGTTGCTGCACAAGATAATAAACTGTTAATTTTCGTGGTAGTTACCGGTTCTGTGTCGGATGTTTGCGTCTGAACATTTTGAAATTTTGTTCCACGATTTATTTTCTATGATGTTACCTGATGGTTATGGACACGCTTAGTGGATTGCGGCATTTGGATTATTAAACAGATGTGATGTAATTACATGGGTTTACGTTTGATTTGTGTGCTATAAATACAGCAAAGAAATAGAAAATGATTTTCTTTTGATTGATTCGGAAAATTGTAATGTGGTGTAGTCTGTGTGGAATTATTTGATATACAAAAAAGATATAAATGAAATTGAGAAAACGTTTTGTGGAAATTCCCTTGAGTGGTTATATTATATAGCTCGTCGTCGTGTATCTTCTCGGTGAATAACAGATAAACTCAAACATTCGCGTGTTAAATTTTTTTCCAATTTTTCTTTATTATACTGAACATTTACACAAGCAGTCGTTTGCAGAGATTTTTTTCTTTGCAAATAAAAAAAATTAAAAACGGAAAAGGAAAAGTTTCGGAACGAAATTTCTGTATTTTAATTGGGACGAGCGTACATTCGTCATTAAAAATCATTTTATTTATATCCAAAACAAATAAAAAGTCTTTAAGTACTTTCCTGGAAAATAACAACGAAAATATTTTTTCCATCTCTTGACATTCACTCGGCGCTCTTGTTTAATGTTGTTTTTTCTGTTAACTTTGTTACACATCCTTCAAAGTTAAACAAACATAGAAGTTTTTCGTCTAATGAAATGTCTCTCTACCGATTATAAACAAAATTATTACTGTAACTGAACAAACATTCAATTAAGATATTTTCAATTAATTTTTAATTCGAAAAACAAACGAAAATTTATTATTTAATAAAACGAAGAAGTAGTAGGTATTCAAATGGCTCATATGACAAACAAATATTATTATTTGGAAATGTAGGAAAACAATGACGGTTTTAACATTACACTCTACACCGTACTTATACCACGACTTCTATCCATCTATATATATACGTAGTTAGCTTTGTAAAACATACCTCACTTGCAACAAAGTATGTATGCGGAATATATTTTTTGCCGCGCAAAAGTGTCTAAAGTTTCCTTTTACAATAAAGGAAATCAAATATTGTTCAACATAACACCGCAAAAGTTTCACAACCTTATTAGATTAGAAGAGAATTCATTTTGTTGCGGTTGATGATTTTGAAAGACATTTTCTTCTTATTTTATTTTTAAAAGAGATGGGGACTGCTGTTTTTTATCATTATAAATAGTGAGATAGGTTAGTTCGTTATAATACTGTATGGTGGCCTGAAGGATATTTTTGATTCGTTGAAAAATTTAATTAAATTCAATAAAAATTCAAAGGAACTATAACAAATTTACTTCAATTGAATTCTCGAGGTGAGAATCATTGAATAGATTTTACCTTATTCACTATCAAGGGAACTCTGATGTAATGCCATTTATCATTAGAAGATGTCGATATGAAGAGGGTATTAAAATGTCTCAATGTTTATTATTAGAATTGTTGCGCAATTGCATTGTAGCTTATAAGACGACTTAGTAATTTGGAAGTTTTAGTTATAAGTAGAGATGAAGTTACCAAAAAATTGCAAAATTTGAGATTTTGAGAAGAAACTAGAATTTCCGCATTAGCCCAATACTGACACCAGCGACACAGAAATCACTTCTATTTGACTTCTTTGACACTCTCCTGTTTTCTGTCTATTAACACTAAAAAAATTATTTGAGAATAAAGAATACGAAGGAATATAATATGATGAGATACAACTTCGAAAGTTATTATTCGCTTGTAAGTTTCGTCGACCTCGTGTCGTATCCCATTTATGTCATGTTTGGTATCGTTGCGAAGCTTAATCTTAGGGCGAAACAACTTTTGTTAAAAAATACAGTAGTAGAGTGTAAGTGGTTTCCAATGTTAACGATTTAAAGACAATTAAAAAAATTGTACATTTGGATCAACTTTTTCCAGTGTTTTTCCACTTCGAAACTTCCATAGCCACTTCGTTTCGGAGAAATCACCTATTAAAATTTTTGTGTAATATACATGCAAGACGCAAGGTTATTTACTCTATCAATAAGCCATCATTGTAACAGTACCAATACCTCGTCTAGGTATAAAACCAATATGTAAGTCGAGTTTTGGATTCAATGCATTTGCGCAAGATTTCTATTAAGTGAACCATATAACGATAATATTACTCAAGCTCATGCCATTTCATTGTAAATAAATAATTTTCTAATTGAAATCCTCGTCAAACTCAATCTCAATTAATAAAGTGTATCTTATTAAAATACTCCAAATTGAAATAAATTTATTTGTATTTTACTCGTCAACTGTATAATGGTCAATCTACTTATATACTTTATGACCATAAAATGACTAGTAAAATTGATCCATTTGGTGAATTTGTCGAGCGAAAATAATTAGTTAATTTAATTTATTTAACACGATTTATAAATTATTTTAATGAATTTTTCGAATCCTTTCAGTTTTACCGTTTAACGATAAAAAATTGAGGTAGGCTCACTTCACATCCCATACTTTTTGTGATTTTGGGATGCTATAAATTAAAAAAAAAAAGTAAAACGAATAAAAACAGAGTAGGGAAGAACTGCATGAAATCGTGTCGCACTTCTATGTCATTTTAATTACGCAGAGGTCAATTGCCAATCACGCTAGAATCAGATGTCAATTACCATGTTTACAGACTTCTGGTTCTAATTTATCAACAATTTGATAAAATTCTAGATAAATCTACTACTTCCTTTTAATTTGATGAAGTTATTGATCATTTATACTTTTTATATTTGATCGAATGGGAATAGAGCATGTTCCACCATTTCCTCTAGTTGTTTCCCGCTCGATAAACCACCAACAAATATAGTCTCATATCGGCTAGTTGCGATGACGTGTTACAAGCACTTTCGTAAATGTCCGGGGAAACGTTTTCACTCAGAATAACTTCTTTGTCAATATACTAAATAAAAGCTCGATTGGGTTTGCTCTAACTTACCAACAAAAATTATTTATATCTTGGCTACTGAACAAAACTTTAACAAATTTCGTAGATCAACTGAAAGTAGAATCCACTTTTTATATGTCTCGATTCACACTCGAATCATAATTTGCGTCATTTCTCACCGCCTTTATCGAAACAACTTCTTTTCAATACAACATGATTTTTCACCTAGAGCCTTCTTCCGACTAACACAAGTACGCAAACATATAAAGTGAAAACATCTTAAGTTCTAGATGACACTGCGACGTTATTGGCATTTAATTCAAACTTGTCCACGACTGCCATTTATATATTTCTAAATCCCCAACCAACGGAAACATCTTCTTTTCAAATTTGTCGATGTATCCGAAAATGTACCTTCATTTTAAGAGGGTCGACATACATTGTTATAAAATATTGGTGACAAGCTTGTAAATAAGTCGCAATATATATACTTTCGATAAGAATTTTTAAGTCTGTATGATAATGATGATAGGATATAAAAGTGGTATTCATATTCATCTGATGAAATCGGCTTTTGTTGAATAATAGAAACATAATGATTGACTGAATCAAAAAAAGATTTGTTGGGAGTTATATTACTTTTCCTCTTAACAAACAAAGATTTGAATATTTCAATAGCAAAAAGTCTGTCATTGTCAAGGTTACTATAAAAACATCAAATTTTATTCCGTAAAACAATTTTTTTGCCATTAAATGAAATTGTTTTCCTTCAGTAAATCTACCTACATTATCTACGAATGAAACCCTAAAATATTTTGCGATTTGATGTTTATTCTTTAAAAGACAAAACTCTTGTATGGCATTTTTTTCACCCGACTTTTTCCTGGTAGACATTAAAATAACATCATCATTTTCCATTCGAATTTAAAAGTGCGGAAATAATCTGTTTAAAACCTTCTTCATAACATAAAAAATAATTTCATTTTAAAATCCTAACTGATAGGTGTGCGCCAGAGTGGATTCTATAAAATGAAACGATAAGAGATGAACCCAAACATACATTTAAAATTGGGATAATGTAATTACAGTAAAAAAGGATTGTTCAAAGCGAAAATTAGCTCATTGCCATGCCATTAAAATAAATAATAAGATTAGAGAAGCGAAGGATAATGAATTAGATTAAAATTGCTTTGTTTGATGTCCATGCAATTTTTTTTTGCTATTTGTGAGAGATATTAGCGAAGATTAATTCCTTCATCAACTTTTTCAATCCTAATTGAATTTACAAAACTTGTATTTTTCACTTCAATTGAACCAGAAATGTTTCAACGATTTTCTCCGGAATCAAATTTTCCCAGTAATTTAATTAAAATTATTTGAATTGTAACATTGTGACGAATATACAGCACGACGATTGAATCAGCTTTTGAAACATACAAAGAAGTGCTTCATACTCATGGTGTATAACACAATCGTGAAACGTGCTCAGTCAGCTCTGGTCACGCTATACACAGTGAGTGAATTATGGATTCGGGAAAATTAAAGGGCAAAAAAACCAAGCGGCGATCGGGTATCTGATGTATAGAAACCATCATGAAGGCTTTAGTTTGACTTTTAAATTGTGAAATTTTCTTTATAGGTAATCTTTGTACATCATTGGCGTTGACTGCTTTGTGAGGAATTCCACTCTTGCAATCTAAAGCAGATTTCTTTTCGTGTTTAATCTATTTTTGGTAAAATTACACGAGAATACGTAGATTTCGATATTACGGAGATTAGGTCGACGACAGGGAAATTTCGGGCGACTCATAATTTCACTAATAACTAGAATGTTTGAGCGTTGCAAGATGTTAATGTTTCTTTAAATGACAAAAGACCCATTCCCAACATTCATTAACCGCTTCCATTTTGCTAAAAGTTGGGTTTTTACTGAATTCCCGCACCTCCTTGCTGGACCAGGTCGAATTCACGGTAAAACAATGTCCTAGGTATGACCGTGTTCGTCATATTTGTCCTTATTTTGCTGCAGTTCCGTTTTTATTGTAATTGTTTCTTGCTCACTGTTAAGCAAAAGTGAAATGCTCCGCCTCTGACTGTACTAGTGTACGGTACATAGTTTGCAAAAGAATGTTCCAGAAATCAATTTATTTTTGGAAATTGTAAAACTGTTTCTATATTTCAGTTCATGTACAATTGAGAGATCAATCTTTAAACGGGTTTACAATCATGTATAGATGATAAATAACAAGTAATTTTCAAACGAAATCGGAATGTGCTGATTTAAATCGTACAAATGTCGTAAACAATTTTCATTTCATTTTACTTACACTACGTATAGATGAACTTTTTAGGGAAATAAAACATCTCCCAGAAATTATTTTTCTTCGCAACTCCTTCAACTTTGGATTGTTCTTTTCCGATTTAGATTTTACCTATAACATTGTCAGCATATCTAAACAGCAATGACTATCTTTCCCATTTATGCCACATACTTTATACAACATCAGCACATTGGTTGAGGAAATCGTTCATAATCTAGATAAATACATTTCACACACATTTTATTCTCGAAAAAAACAGAGATAGTAAAAATGTAAGGGATTTTTATTTGATGTTGCAGAGTGTTACACACACGACACGACATATTATAAAGAAGAGGAAATTTGTTGTTTTGTATTTTCACCATTTTCCCTCTATGTAATTCGGTTACACGAACGTATAATGTGTCAACGGTGATTTGTTTGGCACCCAGAAAGCAAAATAGAAAAAAAAACTCCGAATCCTTACACACCGAATTCACCAGAGGTCAAGAGTGGAAATCTGTTTCGTAAGTTGTGTTATGTGTGGCATTATGTGGGTTAAGTATTTTCTTTAAATAAATGTTTGGCGAATAGTCGAAGGGAATGAATATTTTCTTCTGAGAATCCCAAATTAATTGGGTTGTTTGATGGGCTTAAGCATATATAAATAAGATAGGGGATGACGACCGTATGGCTGTAAGTAAATAATTTATGTGAAAGTATGCAATCATGAGAATGTTAAGGGACAATCCAATGTTCTAATTGGCTAAAATGGAGATTTCATTTCATTTCCGAAATGTAAATATGGGAATTTTGCTGGAACTTTACTTCTATATGAAATATATATGCATGAGCGGAATTGTTCTAACGATGTAGCAAATTTGCTTCAACATCTTCGTGTTGACGATGATAGTTTGATTTTTTTGATAGATAGTAAAAGAACCAATCTGCAATTAATTCGACATATGGGTGAGATATTCTGATACGCGATGTAGATGTTTGAATCAAGGGATTTCAAAACTTCTAATTTTGTATAAATAATGCTTCAGCGATCACCTAGTCAAGATGAAACTTACACTCATCTTAACATTTAGTTGTAAAATATCAATTTAAAATTAGAATCAGTCGCTCGTATTCCATGTTACTAGAGTCCTGCATCTTGTTTGTGGTATTTTACTGATAAACATTTCAAAATAAAAAGTTTTAATCGAAAACATAGCAACGTAACACGTAAACGTTTACTTATACATACTGTTCATTCAATCTTCGTATATGAAGCCATCTACATTAATTCCAATATTCATCGAATCAGTTTTTTTTTTATGAAAAAACACTTTACCCAACCAATTCAACTTTGCTAAGTTACATTACATGTTATCAAACATCACTTCAAGAGCCCACAGAACATAAATATTTTCTACACGCTGGAAAATATTTAGGGAACAGAGAAAAAAGTAAATGAAAGAAGAAATATTGGAGAATTGAGGTGTTAGAAAAGAATGAAAAAAAGCAAATGCAAAATTAAATATATTACTCAGCTGGTAATTTACATCTAAATGGATATAAATAGAGAGAAAATCAAATAAAAACGTATGTTGATGGTTGAGTGTTGAGCAATCGTAAAATATATAGGTTTATATGTGCGACAAGCCACCAATTCACGAATAGAAAATAAAATGTAGTTTCAGTAGCTTTTATGTTACGTAAGTACATAAGTGGCGTACAAATGAGAATATTAATTAGGCTATATTTCAGTTATTTAAATTTTCTTGAATAAAATATGGTATTTTATAGGTTATTTGGCATGGAGCTTTTGCTATATAGCCGGTATTATGTTATAGTATTCTGACATGTTATACGCTATATATATACATATTTTCCCATCAAACACTTTTCCTTCATTTGCATTATTATAAACCGAAAATCGGAGCCCATTTAAGAAAAAGGTCAAAAGCTTTATTATCATGACTATTATGTATATAGCACAACATGGCATATGTATACGTATGGTACGTACTTGGTTATGCCTTATTTTATGTGTGTTTTGGTTGCTCCTCTGTGTGTTCATACTGAATGCAAAATAATGCTCGACAGGTCAAAGATTACCACTTGCAGACTATAAATTATGAAAGTTTTCGGTTTTATGGCAAGCAATTGAAACAGTGAAAATGGGGTGGTGGTGTGTTCATTGAGTGTTTTGTAGCCATTTAATGGAACTAGGTGTGTCGTTACTCTTACACTTTTTATTTTATTTTAAGCTCAATTTAACTTTTGAGATGGAAAGTCGAATAATCCTTCAAAGAAATGAATGTTGGTTTATTTACCGAGCGCTTATGACATAATTTAGCCCCCCCATTTAATCCTAAATATAATCTTTTCGTTAAAAAATATGACAACGATTAAATGCGAATGGTCGAGACTACGAATTTGGATCAGTGTTTCTTTGTGTGTAAAATCTTTTTTCCCTTCGGAGAAACGTATCTGAAGAATTAAATGAAAGAAACGATACTTGAAAACTCAAATATTTAAAAGGTTGTTTCGTTGTTTGATGTTTAGCTTTCTTTCTTTCTTTTCATGTCAGGCAGAACGTATTCAAGCAGAAAATCGAAACTTTTTAAAACTTAACAGTTTCTACATTTTAAAACGTTTTATATGCATATCGCATCAACAATGCATATCACAACTTTAGGGGAAATCCATAAAGATCTTCCATACGATATTTTACACCTTTGAGCCACCTCTCGACCGCACTTTTTCACTACCTTTATTTCGACGATTCATACTTAAGGAGACCCTTCTCCATCGACCATATGGTCGTCTTTTATGAATAGACCCTTATAGTGCCGTTCAATTTAATATACGAAGCACTTTTCATTTGCGACGAAGATAATATTAGTATGATTGTCATGCTGTTACATTAAACACAGTTTATGCATTCATGTAACAGTTTCCTTCATAATGTACAATTGTTTATGGTTTCCGAGATATCACAGACAGACAAAACATACAGTAATGTGGAAATGTATGCCTTTATAACAGGACGAATTGTGTGCAGATATTGCTATAACATCTGAGTTGAAATTTATTTTCAAATAAGGTGTAATGTTTCTGATATACTATTACAATAATAGTAAAGTCTGTACGTGACAAAAGGATTTAGCTATCAAGAATTGTCTGTTAAACTGATTGACATCATTTGTCAATATCTAAATTTTATCGTAAACAACATTGTGGGAAGTCATTCAAATTTTCGATTTTACATTGTAGTATTGGCTTGTTGATTAATGTTAATGGAAAACAAAATTTTGTTCGAGATAACTAATGCTTCGAATTATTCATATATGATGCCGGATAACCGATTGCAATTTATTCAACCATTCCCCTATAATTCAAATATTTCAGATCAGTCTCATCTATTGAATAAATTACGCTGCACTAAATCTCATCAAACGTATACTTTGTGTTTTTCACCATCAGGATTATACAACATGAACGATATACGAACATCGATCGTTTGAACTTGCAAGTTACATGTAAACAAATTGGTTTCATAGTGAAATGCCTTATTATCGCTATCAAATTTCACTGTATATACTGCTGCTACTCATTATAAGGAGTTTTAGTACTCAGTAAATTTGCACGAAGGGGAAACGGTTATATTTTAGCTAATGCATCAGAATTCCTAATTGAATCTAATTGAAATTGATGGAATGCATACAACACTATTTGCTGGCATTAAAACAATCAATGATGTTCAGTACACGAGAATCAAAACTGTAAATTGTTATTAGTATAAGCACTTACCAGCTCAGAAGAGTTTTATAGTGTTTCGTGTGATGGTCTGTCTGTTTAACTACTCTATTCGTTTTTTGGTCCGTCATCCGTTGTAGCATTTTCCATGGCCATATCGTCGGCAACATGACTAAAGGGCGTGCTACCATTTTTTAAACGACAATATAAACTTTTTTCGATATATGAGATTTTGAGCTTTGTATAAAGTCAATCCAACCAATGGTTCGAAAGATAAAGTCGTTTAAAAAAGGTAGGACGCCCTTTAGTCATGTTGCCCACGGTATGCATCTAATCTATTTTCCCTGTAATAATCGGACAAAATCATTTTGTTTCGACTAATGAATGTCATGACTGCATATTCATTTCAACTATTGTCTGATCATTTTTATTGCACAGGAAATTATCCAGAACGAAACGCTTTTCCATGGATAATTAGATGTTTAGAACTGTGTACTTATCGACTGAAACAATTAAAATAATGAGCGCACGAAACATTATTCAATTAATGGCACGTTCGTTGAGAAACTTTGTATTCATAATTTTGTAGTCATGGTCGCAAATATAATGATTAAAGTGACGGGGTGTGGAACCTCAACCACAACCACTTATTCCTTATAAGGAAAATCTGTACCAACAAAGCAGTAGACAATTAATTGACGAAAATGCTGTTGAGTATTTTAGTAGAATTAATATCCCGTTTGCTCAACTGCGGTGTTATGTAGTTGAATTATAATAGAACTCTTGCCGTATGCTTAGCAATAATGAACTTTCTTCGGAAACTAAACACTCGACACTCATGTGCCTTGCAAAAGTGAGGAAGAGTTCTTTGATACGTGATATGTAGTGTAATTGACTTTAGTTTAACAAAAATATCAAAACTATCATATGCGAAACAAAGTCTATGACATTCATGTTGAGAAGAATACCAGCAACAACGCCAACAATATCCAAAAGACATTATATGTATCACACACGCTTTCTACTTTATATTGAACTCATAGCCAGATATCTCGGATGTATATGTGTCAACCGACTTAATATAGTGTATGATCAATGTAACATAAGAGTGTACACAGAGGAGTTTTTGTCATCGGGTTTATTTAAACATTTTCCATCGAAAAGCAATTTAATGGCAAGACTTTGAAAAATGATAGCTTCTAGTCAATAACATAAAAATTATATTCCTTTTATGTTTCGGTTGGGAACGGTGAAATAAAGTGAAAGGATATGGAGGAGAAATAGTAAAATTCTTACCCAAAATCGATGGGATGATGAACACGCAAATACCCACACCCCGCCTACACACTCATAATGTATATATAAAAATAAAATGGATTTCTCTTTACCATACACTTTTTCACTGCTTTAGTGTATCCCTATCGTGAGAGCACACATTCAATATAAATTTGTTTTTCGTTGGAATATTTTAGTTAATTGTGGTTAAATGATGAATAAAAAGAAGTGTTTGCTATCTCATGCATTTATCAAACTGCTGAGAACTACATGCAACTTAGATTCAAATTCAAACCAACAATAAGAAAAGAATTAAACTCATTTTGTTAAAAACTCTAGTATAATAACTCTTGGTGAAGTGGTATACTTTCCATTTTTAAATAAAAATTCTCTGATTTAAAAAATGATCAAATTAATCGCACTACATTGGGAGCAGATCTTGCAACAGTTGGTCCTTTACCAGCTGTTGCTCATGATATTGTTTATTAATAGTGTACTTTTTGGTTTAGTCACTTAGACTTGTGTGAGATGAGGGTGAATAAACCGTTATCAATTGCTTTCTGTTGTTTCATCTCTAAGGAAAACCAATACACGTAAACAATTGTTGTATCAGTATACGAAATTTTGCCTTACAGTTGAAAATTTGCTCTCTCAAACACACTTCTTCATAGGGCTCAGTGAGTAAAATACCTTACGTAATTGTTTGAAACTTTTTATTTGGTCAAGTGTTAAGGGCTGCAATCAACAAGGCGAAATTAGAAAAAATTAAACACTAGAACTTGCTGTTAGTTGGCCACCCCTATTCATAAAGTTCTCTATTCATAATGTCTCTACCACATTTGTTAGTTTTATAACATTTTTTATCAACTAAGGTAATTCATTGTCATGGTCACAGGGAGCGTGTCACACTGATACACATAGCTATAATTTTTCTATTAACATTTTTTTAACTTTAATAAGGAAATTATCTGTAAATTATACGGGTATCTTGAGAACAACTCTATCATTCATCTATGTAATTTCAATTGCTAGCCGGTTTGGAAAGTCTTCTCTTCAATTTACGTTTTACGTTGAATTATGAAATTATCAATTTGGAAGACCTCTACATTTTGTGTCCATATTACATAATTTTCGTTAACCGAGCTAAACTTGAACTTTTCCCTTCATTATTTATAGAATCAATTATCTGAAAAGTTTTTACGGAAAAGAAAATCGTCAATTAACTCTCACTGAATTATTTATCGTGAAAATGTGAATAAGTTTCGTGAGTATTCGTTCGATTTGACTTTATAAAGAGACGTTATCAATGCCGGTGGAACGATAGCAAAATAAATGACATTAAATGTAACGTTTACATGACGATACAGCAATTTTACCTTTATCCCGTTGAATATCCGAAATAATGGAAAATGCTTACACCTGTGATTAAAATAAACAAAAATTTATTAAAAAACGAGAAAAATTATTCAAAATAACTTTCGTCTGCACAAAATATATTTCTCAATAAAAATCCAGAGCACAGAGTACACAGGAGATAAATAAATCGCTCTTGCTGTAGAACTCGACTACCTAAACACACAAAGCTTAATAAAATATCGGGGACGTGAGTGTTTTTCACAAAAAAAACCTGCCGTAAATAATAAATCGCGTGCAAACATTTTCCGGAAATGTCTATCGTTGTGATATTTGTAAATTAGTGACAATAATTTGTTATGTTGGCTTATATATAACAAAGCACACCGTATACATTCTCCTTTTTTCCGAATAAATGTGTTTTGATGTAACCAAACTATCGACAAACTTTGCATTTATATATTGACAAATATAACATGAACATCAATGATAGTTCATCAGATAAATAGGCATTTACTATTTCATTCCAGACATAAAAGGCTTTTAACGAAAATTAGAGGTGGAGTGAAAACATAATATAAAAATTCCATATTTCTGGAAATTAAAAAAAAATATCGAAAGAAAAGAGAAAAAACAATGTTCGCCTGGTATACTAACAATCGTAGAACATTTCTTACAAACAATTCGGTTCCGACGGTTTTCGTGTAATTAAGATAATCTCCTGAATTTTTAATTATTACGATTCCATACAAATATCAAATATGGCGATGGTAATATCGGGTCGTGCCAAAGCGGTTATTATCGCTATTTTGTGTTTTTTACTTCTGGGAGGTGTCCTCGTAGCAGGATCAACGAAAGGATGGTTTGTTTCGCAACGATACAACGGTGAACGAACAGCCGCACGAATTCAGGTAATAAATAAAGTATTATGACAATAAGGGCACATTGCCGAGTTTGAGCATTTTCTTTTCTTGTATTTTATTTATTCCATCCAAACCCAAAACATATTTGTCACGCAGTCGTGTTAATGTATAATTTATCGGAAATAGAAAGTTTTTATGCCTTTTATGGTAAATAAAGGGCAATCAACGATCACATTATTTGATTTATTTGATTATGGTTTTTGTTACTCTAATGCCAGCTACTAAACCGGTGAGGTTTAACCATCTCATTCGTATACTTTTTATGTTCGGGTAGCTATGAATTTTGTATGTGCAATAAATGAGCACGTAAAATTCACAAACAACCAAAGAAAAATAATTTAAATACAAAAAATAAAGTTAGAAAGCTCCAAACCTAATTATAGGAAAAATTAATTTCATAAACTATGTCTATCATTAAAATTGTAGAAGCAAAACGATTCTTTTTAATTTAAATTCTATTTTTAAACCATTGAAACAATGATGGAACAGTGCACGAAAACCAATTTATATCATAAAACAGGTAAAACGGTTATTTGCTGTACAGAACGAGCTTTTCCGTCGGTGAAATTATTACAAAGCCTTTTGAAGTGTGTCGGGACGATATTGAATTAAATTTGTCTCCGAAACTTAATTTATTTTGGTTAAACGAGCAAACGTATAAAATCGAAATTTATAAACTTGAAAAAATACCATTTTTCCCGTATAGTGGCCACTTAAATCAATTTTGTTGGTTTGACATCTGCCGAATTTTATATGTATTCTGATTTTTTTACTATTTGCTTTTTCCATTCATACTGCCCATTCAAATCCAATACATGCTGTTCGTAGATATGTTTTATATTTATTGTAAATTGTATTTAAAATAAACTTCAGACCTTCAAACTATCTAAATAATTTTACACATCTGCTGCAATCAGTGGTGAAATGAATTGTTGGTGAAATATTGAAATGGTACATGGTACAGTGGTGAACTGAATTTAAACACCTTATAGACATCTCCTACTCATCCTACGCCAAAGCAACTCAGTTACAATTAATTAACAACATTCTAAGTATGAGACATCACGTGAACTTTATTTTTATTTTTAAACATAGTTTCTTAAACTAAGTACACCGCGTAGCTCCAGTAGGTGTAACATATCTAAGGAGCTACAACCAAAAAATCCCTTTACGAACGACAGCGTGAAGTAGCCTTTAACGTGAGAAAATTAATACGCCGGTTAAATGTTAACTTGTCAAATCCTGAGTCCATGTCAGTCACTTAAGTCAATGTCACCCCATCTGCTTAATAAAAACGAATCGGTTTTCAAAATTCCGCTAGTGTCATTTTTTTTTATTTCCAAAGTGACTGACTTCAAAGATACTTTTTTAGGAATTTTAGAAATATTTTTAGAAACTTCATAAATTTTTAGAAATACGGTCTTGAAAAAAGGCACTGCTGAGAACCGACCCATATATTCACATATTGCATGTGGCCGCTACGGACTTAGTTCACCTCAAAAACCTCAAGGGAAACACCTTAACTGTTACGCGTCTTCAGCAAAACCTCATACGACATCCTTCTAAAGATCTTCTGACCTTCAGACCCGGCTAAAATCATTTCTTTTATTTTTGAATAATGCAATGTGAATGGGTGCACTTTGACGATTTTTGATGACAGCACAAAATCATAGTTTTTGTTTACTTCAACGTCTTAGGAACTGACTCATTTGTGTCAATACCATATCTGTTAACAATTTCATACTGTCTGGAACAGATATGTATAAAATATATGCTCACTTAATAGCGTCATTTTCATAGATTGAAACGCTATCGTCATTTCCTACTTATGTAAACATCACTTTATGAATTTTTGTTGAAAGGTGATAGCAAAAATGGATATATGCTGCCCTAAACTACAATCGTTCTGTCACTTCCTCTTATTGACTCTGAATTTACTTTTCAAGAATTTTCCTCTACTTTTCGCTTTCAAGCATTCGACCGTATATTTAATGGATACAGTGAATAGAGCACGTAAAAAACGTTTTTCGGTTTAATGCTTCTTTAAACCGCAAATAACTCGAAATGAATTGGCCTTGAGAGCAATTAACTTCAACCAAAGCGCGCGCTTCAGTAAGTAAATGCCGAATTTGTGCTTCAAATTTCAACAAATGTAAGAGACTGTAAATTTTGAAGTGTTGTTGAGTGTATAATTTGAAAAATTTGAAACTTAAAGAGCTTCTCTACTCTTCCATAGTCTCAGTAGATAGACTAGTGGAATATAGCAGTTGTGACATCGGTGCTATCAGTTTTTAATGCTCGAGGTTACGTCCTTGTATTCGGTGTCCTGTCTTATTAAAATAATTGGTGAGTAAGGTAAGGAGTCTCTATTTATTGTTACATTTGATAGGAGATCGAGTTTGTGTTAGTGTTCGAGTTACTTTAGCTTTTATTCATATTGAATATTTAATGTCTGAAGAGTGATGTAGATAATAAGCACAAGCAGTATTTTTTTTAGCCGAGATCGCACAACATTAACTACATCATGTTGTATCTGGAGGAACATAGTTATTAATTTATTAAATTAATTAATTCAGGAAGCATATCTACCGACATGATGAGAAACTGTATAGTATAGATACTCTAACTTGATAGAGATATACAAAATGTTGTAACAATGTTATCAGGGTTACTAGCGACAAAAGATTTTGCATATTTATAAAAACATGATTTTACTACACATAACGTGTACTCTTGCTCTTTACAGAAATTTGTATATTTTGTGCTGCAGTAATACCTTTAACATCCTTGAGTATAGTTATTTATACAATGTATGGTCCGTCGTCTTGTTTCCTGTAATTTATACATCATTTATGAATTTAATTATGCCTAAATGGTCGACCTATGCTTGAACATGTTAAAGCTATCAGACTATTCTTAGTTATATGATTTCAATTATGTAAAACCATCGAATAGACAAATGGATCTTTAGAGACTATGAGAGTGATAGGTCATAGATCTAGTATCAAAGTTTAAATCAAAGTTTCAAATAAATTTCGTTTTTATAGTATGACTAAATTCTCTCCAGTAATCGAAAATGACTGAAGCTCAAAGTCATAAGTAGACTAGGTTCAGTGAGTTAATCTATTCAAATTGTTTAAGTTGCGTATTATAAAGGTTTGTTTTTAAACATGTAATGTTCATTTTCGAATCAAAGTGTTATAAAGTGCTAGGTCCATTCTAAATGGGTGATATTTCGAGGATTTATTGAATGACATTTTAACACTCTCACCATCTCGATTGGCAAGAAATGAAGGCTATATCTACTATAACAATATTCTTTTGTATATTTTGATGAATGTGTTATGCCTCGATAAATGCATATCGTTTATCGGTTCATGCCACCCACCGGAATGAAAATCAAATGATTAATGATAATGCATTTTGTCATCTTGACCTCGATTGCCAGAAATACCAGTGTATCTGGTGTTATGCACTATTCTGGCGTATTTGGACTCACAGTTCGATTTTATTTCACAAATAGACAATTAGACATGTTAACCCTAATATGTTCAATAGAACGTGTATTCAATAATAATGCTTTCAACTCAATAGTCATATGTACTGATGATTGAGTTTTGTATTACTATTGCACTGTATCATTTTCCATAGAAACACTTATTTTCCTTGAAAACAGTGGTTGATATTGTTTAGATGTGAATAGTGATAAAATAGTCATTTAGAAGCAAACGAACTTAGAACTTTCAATCAGATCGAACATTGTATTACATGAAGTACGTACCGATATTATGCATAGTCGGTGTTATACAATAAATTTAGGAGTTTACCTAAAAATGATTCGGTACTGAATTTACAGTGAAATTCAGCATGAAGGTTACACTTTTATTCTTTTGCCTCAGAGGGTCATTTCGTTATTTTTTACACATCCTCATGTAAACGGAAACGTCTCTATTTACTCGAAAGATTGCATAAAAACACGCGACTACACACACCCTACACACTGATGTATGTCAACGGAGTAATCGATCCGAAACGCCGAAAAGTGTAAATGTTGATCCTGACTATACAGTCCTCAAATACCCAAACTTTCATTTACGTCTGCGAAGAAACGATGTTGTGGTGTTTATTGATAAAGTTCTAATATCATAAAAGTAGAAAATGTTCTGTTTTTGTGCAATAAAATGTTGCTGTGCCGGTAACAATCCACCTGTTGTTTTTTTTATAAAAATTTTATTTGTAAAACTTCTACCTATTGTTAAAATAAACAGCACCTCCGTGGTGGACGCTTACTATTTTCTAGAAATCTCATTTAACTTTATGCACCGAACAGATTGTAAATTTATTTTCAAATTACTCACTCAATTCACACATTTATTAACAACATTTCGGAAAATATTAAACTGTGCTGTGATGAACTTGAATCATTTTGGGATTACATTGCGTATGAAACTACACATCCTAACTGACATTCATCAAATAAAAACGGGATTTAATTTGAATGAGAAATATATTCGCTTACTCAACAATAATGTGAAAGATAAATTGGAGTTAAATTTGATGCTAAAAAGCCTGCTTAAAAGTTTCATATAAAATATCTAAATTGTCTGTATACACAACCCCAAATCAAATTAGAACCCTTTTACCGAGTACATTCCAACAAATATGTATATAAACAGATATGCATACACCGCAGACCTATATTTATAACATATAACACAAGCACATACACACACTGTACACCAGATCACATATGTATAAATAACCCAATTTGAGCCAGAGAAATCCATGCCATTCATATTAAAATATAGACGAGAGCATGAGTAGCGCAAAATAATTGCCACACACACACGTTTTATACTTCATTTAAACTCAAAATCATTAGATATTCCGTACCCTAACCTCCTCGTCTTCCTGTAAATCAACACACCTAGGCATATAAATGGCATATACCCCCAACAATTCGGAATATAACAACGAACCTAACCTAATATAATAATACATGAGCTGGAGAACGTCTATGGATAAGTAATATTATAACCTCTACCAGTTCCTCTACGCACGGATGATGTGGATTGTCGAAATAATATATCATTTTGAATGAAATATAATAATATGTGATGGCAAAAAGAGGATATATATTATGGTTGGCCCATACTCTTCTCATAAAATGGCCCTGTTTAACATTATAACTTGTCTACTATATCAACTCCTCTTTATATTTTTATGTCATTTCTAGACTGAAATGACACTTTATTACAATGATAAATCCAACATTCTATCAAATATTTACATAAATCGGATACCTTTCTAGAATTCTTAAGTAATTGGACTTTAAGATGGTAAAGTTTTCAAAAATAGATGGATTTTCTATTCATTCAATAAATGCAAAGTTTGAGGGAAGGACATGGCGAACGTCTACCTGTTATTTATAACTGGGAACAAATCTTTTAATCCCGCATTAACATTGATGAATGGCAACATTGAACCATTCATACAAATATATATATACCTTTTAAGGGACATGTTTGCGGTTTCATGTGACCTCAAAAGTAAACATTCAATGAGCTTATTAAACGGGTCGTTGCTAATCGCACTTAGTTTCATCTCTAGTTGAAACTGTTTGCAGCTACTTTCCTCCAATGACTAGTACGGGGAGCGTGTTCGTTTAAAGTACATAGAGAATTTAACGTTGTTTACATATTTATTGGTTGAACACGTTATGTTTGTCGTTATCAGACACAATCGTTTTTTCGTTGTATTATTCGATGAACCATCATCCTGGTGATCTCTTAAAAAATATTCTCCAACTGCGAAAATATCAACAGAATTTCCCCAGACTATAATTACTTCATTTAGTTTAATTTCTTTATGGACCGTATGCCGTTTTATATAAAACAAAATAGTGAGAGGTTTTGTTTGTTTTACCAGAATATTAGCATCAAATGTGGTCAAAATTTAATAGTATTTTAAGGAATTTAGAGAAAATTTTTAAATCTTTTACGAACCGAAAGCTTATCGCGATAGTAACAATTGAATCGTTTTTGGCTAAAATTTTGCCTTCAGATCAACTCACGGCTCGTTTTGTCGTGGTTGTCGCAAAGCCGTTTCTGCAAGATTAAAATAAATATAATTAGTGAAATCTGCAGAAAAATCATAAATTCGACGACGAGAATATTCTTTTAATTTGAAAAACACCAAAGTACTTTGTTTATCTAGTGCTGAAATATCGCGACTTCGTCGCTCATTTCGATTCGATTCCAGAATTCGCCGTCAATTCGTGCTGGAAACCTCTCATTCGCTAAAAAAGCCAATTAGCATGCGTTTTTGGAAAAATACAATTCAACACTCTTGTATAATATTGCCGCGACTATTTGATACGCTATTGTAAATATGACCGAATTAAGGGTAATCGATGCGTGTCATCTATTATAAAACATAGCTAACGCCGACCCGTACGAAACACCTATTCGTATCAAAAGCCTTTAATGTGAAACTCTTCATTTCTCTTACTTCATTTTCTTATCTGCTGAAAAACTATTCTCCCTTTAAAATCACTTACATTATCCACTCTTTGCCTTGTTATCATATACAACTAAATTGCCGGAGGCAATATAGACAGCCCCGTACGAAGACAAATTTCATAAATTCCTATTTAAACAGCTATATACCGCTATATTTAACTATATTTCACTATAAATAAACATTTCACAGATAAATATATGCTATTATATAGCTCTATATGCCTGTATATAGCTCAATATAGCTGTATATAGGTATATATAGATGTCAGTATATGGAATCCCTGAAACCCCACACACATAACAAATAATTTCCATGTTAACAGAAACTCTCTAAGTATCATTTTTCCCAAGATATTTATATTTTACTAAAATCCAATATGGCCGCCGGCAGCCATTTTGTTAGGAGACCGGAAATAGTTCCGACGCTTTACATTCGTTAATACCTTTCAAACAAAAAAAAATCATGAAATTCGGTCAAAATTTACTCGAGATATTGTCAAAATACACCACGTTCACTGTACTTCCGAGTAGCCAGATAAGAGCTCACTCCAAGAGACCTAGCTCACGCTCCGGAGAACATAACTTCATAAACTTTTTTTTCCCTGATTGGTACGGTCAATACCTATCTAATAAAGCTAAAACGAACGAAATATGTTCAAATTTGGCCGACCTACAAGCAAAAACTGCTTGCCGCCCTATGCCTGTTCCACACCAAGGGGTCTAACTCAGGGCCTATTTTACGGAAACATGTTTCTCAAGTTTTTGAAAGTTTCCAAAATGTTTCTGAAAAGTTTTTTAAAGTTTCTCAAAGTTTCTTAAAGTTTCTTAAAGTTTCTAGAAAAGTTTCCTTAAGAAACTTTAAGAAACATTTTGGAAACTTTCAAAAACTTGAGAAACATGTTTCCGTAAAATAGGCCCTGGTCTAACTCACGAGTCGGTCATCCGATTTCCATAATTTTTTTTTGTCGATCGGTATTGTAAATACCTTTTATTTGACGTATCACAAGTTTAACGTTTAAATCCGGAGATATCTTCAAAAAACCGTAAAGCACTTATTGGGCCACAGCTCGGGAGGGGTCATTCCAAAATCACTCATCTTCGAACTTAGCCTGTCTTTTGACATTACCAAACGGGAAATTTTTTTTTTTCAAAATCGGATGCGTTTTACTCAAGTTATCGTGCAGACAGACAGACGGACAGACGGACATTTTTTTTTTCGCGGATTTGGCATCTCTAGACAACCACAATAGGTTTTCCCTTACTCAGGGAGTCCAATTCGACGTGTTACAAACGTATGCGTAAACCTATAAGACCCCAGTACTTCGTACGGGTCTAATTATGATCAGTATTTGTATGTTCGTTTAGAGCGGTAATCAGAATTTAGTTATAGTCATTCTGTATCAATCGTTGCAAGAAGCAACATCCATCCAACCAACCAACCAAACCACAATATAATCTAATCAACGAGTCTACCAATTGTTAAAGTATACCAATTTATTGTTAATAAAGAAAGAATTAAAATCAGAAAACCTTAGGATTTTAAAAAATGCAACTCAAAATATCCTAGTTAATTACAGGGGCCGTAAGGTTTATTGCCTTCAATTTATCCCAACACGATTTCAACGTTAGGTTATACACGAGAAGTACCGGCACCAACTTTAAACGTGTGACAATTAGTGTATTTGCTAAATTTTGTAATTTTGTAATTTCGCTCTTCAAAGTTTTTTCAATGAATTAGGACTTAGGAGTTATATAATTTCGCTTCGTATCGAATTAATAATATTTTAGAGTGGGTGGGCGATAATTTTGAAATTTTAACATTCAATCACCTTACTGTAATATTTTAAATTGCGCTGAAAACTCACTTGAGCCCTCTCTCAGTACCATACCATATTATAACCACCCACAATAACAACATCTATTGAATCAGTTCATTAGAATGAACGATTTACCTGGTACTCGTGTAGAAATCGAGGAAATCGACACAAAATTGTTTTGAAAGGTTTTTGAGATGAAGATTAATGAGGTTTACGTTTTGTCTGAATTGTTCAACTGGAATTTGTTTAGCCTTTGGGATATGGTCGACTGGAAAAACATTTTACATTTTTATTATTCATAGCAACATAAATTTGTTCAAAAAAGCGCACATTGTAATTGCTTTTTACTGAAAATTGAATATTGGTAAAAAAATATGTTACACGGCCTTCGTTTGCGTCCACATCACAAGCTTGAAGCTTTTGTTGGTTAAAAAGGTTTTATTTGCCCTTGAGACCGAAAAGAAAATTACAGAAACTCGAATCAAAAAAATTATTAGAAGGACATAACTAACTTAGTGTAAAAACATAAGACTGTTTCTACACTGTTCACTAAACTATCAACGTTAATCCGTCATAACTAATAAAACACAAATTCCCATTCCTCAACTCAACCATAAGCAAACTAAAATTTAAAAATATAAGAAACGTCCCCATGCATCTCCTCATATGCCATAAAATAAACTTTTACTGTTCCAAGCTTCGTTCGCTTTTTATGATAAATACACACCGAATAGCGTTAAAGTTTCATTACTCCATAAAGACCCATCTCGTACGGTAGTACGAAGGACCAACGCTCAAAAATAAGTATTGTATGCACAGCATAATCGGATATGTATATTACGTCTCATATCAAAAAGTAAAATAAAAATTGTATATCATCGCAACTGGGAGTACAGTGACCCATAAAGTGACTTTTTCTAAAAAAAAGCTTACAAAACCTGATTAAACTCCGAACTTTGAGTAGTTTCAAACACGATATTATCTATTTAATATGCAATACATTTCATGAGAAATCTGGCAATTTATTGTAGTTATTCTGTCGGAAGCTTGCGAAAGTATATTTTTCGAATGGCTTTGCATATATACGTATAGTTACACTACTGACTATGAACGGTATACACAATGCACATGAGGATATGTGATTTTTGTATTATATTGTTGCTAAGCATTAAAGTTTAGAATTTTTTGCCATTTTTCGGAATAAAATCCAAACATGAATAAAATGGTAACGGTTACGTGAAAAAAAAATGCTTTTATGCCACAGTCATTTTACAAACTCATAATACTGTGCATCCGTACATGATTCGTCGAGTATGAGACAAAAGTAGTTATTTTTAGACACGAAAGGAAAAGTAAAATTGCCCACGTCGAGCAATATAAAACTGTCCTTAAGTTTCGCGGTCCCATTCGTACAAAAAACAGTAGAATCAGTAGGAGAAAGTTACAACTCCAACCACACGTAACTCTTAAAGAATGGTTTTCTTGCAAAATTTTGTGTGACCATTTTTCAAAATCACTCCGTAAGTTGTAATTTTTGTCTCCTCGTTGGATATCAAAAATCGCTCGAGCCGTTGAATTACTTTGATCTGATCAATATGAATCGTTTATAAGAACTTTACCTTTATTTTAACGATTGGATTGTAGTGACTGAACTCTGTACGAGTCTGAAAACACAAACTTTGTAAAATTAATTTTTTCCATAAATGTCCGACTCACCAAAAAGTTTCAACGAGTCCGCGCTTACGATATGAATAGAACGAATTGCAAAAAAAATTTTAAACAAAAAACTGAAGGAAACTGCATTGAGATCATTTTGAATTTGTAGCTTTTTGTGGCGACATTGTTTAAACAAACTTTCTCTAACTGTTATGTCCATTTAAAATGTTCTTTTTGCATCGTTACCCATTTAAATCTGAATTTTGAAATAATAGCAGCATATATGCGGCGAACAGGTGATTGTTGTTAAGCCAAGGGTGATACACAGTTGCATTATATGTAATTTCAATGGACATGTTTTCTGTTTCAATTTACTGAACAAGATTAGCAAGTTTCATAGTTAATTACAAAATAATTTCCGTCCGCAGTAAATTTGAATCGTCAGTTTTAAATTAATCATGAACGTATCAAAAGTTGTTTGTCGATATGAGACCGTTGTATTTCAAATGAAACCATCAAACTAGGTATTGATCATCAATGAATAAAATTAAGAAAACCAGCTATGAGTTGGATAATAATATGCTTTCTAAACTTACAGACTAGGAAAGTTTAACATGCATGCCATGAATGTACAGTTTTTTTTAAATTAAAACTAAGACAAAAAATCCAGAAGGGAAACATAAAATTTAACATTCGGTTGACGTTATTATTTAAAATCCCTTCGTGTGCCTTTTCAATTTTGTATCTTACCAACACTTATGAGCTTTACTGCTGCTAAACGCTACACTACCTGAAAACAATGGAAGGACGATGATTACATTTCGCTTTTTGCAATATTTTGTGTTGGGTATGTACTTTGTTGTGCATTTGATGTAATGTAATATGTCACGCTACTTTTATACCTTTAAAGGAATTTGGAAAACCTAATATTATTTGGCAACGGATATCAATGCTACTTTCAATCAACGCGATTTTTGACACCTATGCTCACATCATGAAAAAGATTGAATTGAATTGAATTGAATTTATTGACACCGCCAAAAACTGGCTGAAAAATGTACAAAATATACAAAATATACAAACGTAGATAACATAAATACTTAAGACTACTTCCGTCAAACACTAAAAACCAATCTCCTCTAAAATTAAACTTTTAAACGTCGTTCTATTCTCACACCTAGTCACAACCGCTTTATGCTTATTAATAAGTATAATCAGCCGAACGATCGGTTGTTCTGATAAATACATATTCGAAAACCGCGGCTCAACCAGCAATTTCATAGTAGTCTCTCGAAAGCCGTAAACACTTTCACTTCGAACAAATCTAGGCGAGATAATATCATCAGTCACGTTTCCTTTATACAAATCAAAAGCAAGCATTGCATCAGCTATTGTTCGACGAGTATCCAAACTTTGTAACTTCAGTTGCTTGCATCGATCCTCGTAAGGAGCCAACCTGTATGTCGTTGCGTTACTACGGCTTTCTACGGCTTTCCTGTTGACCAAAAATCCCAAATCGTTCATTTCTTCGACTCTCTCTATGACGTGATCACCCATTGTGTAATCGGCTTTGATGAACGATGATTCACTTCGGTAAATGCTGAATATGTAACATTTGTCCTTGTTGAATTGAAGACGATTCTCTGTGTTCCATCTATTAACGTTATCGATATCTCGCTGCATTCGATGTATCAATATCAATATTATTTGGCAACGGATATCAATGCTACTTTCAATCAACGCGATTTTTGACACCTATGCTCACATCATGAAAAAGGTTAATTATTATGCTTCTAGAACTGTAAAATTCATGTCTAGAATGTTTCCATTCCATGTGAGCGAAACGACTCCCATTTTGTTCCTTTTGTTGACAACATGTGCTACACTGACAAAAAATTACAAAAAATATTTTAAAATATTACCTGTGGCAGGTAAGTTGTCTCCAGGTAATCTTTTTCTCATATAAAAATACGTTAACTGTAGACAAATTATATGTCACAGGTAATCTTCTAAAATCTTTTTTGTCAGCGTGGAGCAAATGAAACTGTAGAACGTTAACCCCATAAATAGTTTTAACAGGCGAGAGTTACATAATATCCTTAAAAAATTGTAGTTCCTGTCAGGGCCTATTTTACGGAAACATGTTTCTCAAGTTTTTGAAAGAAACTTTAAGAAACATTGAGAAACTTTAAGAAACTTTTCAGAAACATTTTGGAAACTTTCAGAAACTTGAAAAACATGTTTTCGTAAAATAGGCCCTGGTTCCTGTACCATCAAACAAAATTGTTCGAAATACAATAGCTCAAATAAAATGTAAAACTCTGGGGTAATTGAAGTCGATTTTCATTTATTTTATTATGCTGAACTTCGCTGCAAAAGTACTATTTCATGTTCACTTTAATAATATTGAAATCAGTCACTGACATATTCATAGTATCATGCCCGCACGTTAGCAAGCGGGCGTGACGCAAGTCCAGTACCAAAAATGTTTTTAAAAAGATTTTTGGGGACGGCGGAGCATATTTACAGCATTTTTTTTGACTTCTTCACTTGACTTGTGACAATTGTTGTGTCAATTTTTTGTTGATAAAACTTTTACGCACGACGCACAATGCGCCACCCTCAGCGATATCAGTTATTTTGTAAGTAATATAAAGGACTTGCGTCACATTTACCCTTTAAGGGTTTTTTGACTGATTTATACTATACATAGTATAAAATCTTCAAAATATTTTACCGGAAGTGATTATTTATATTCGAGTTTTCATTAATTTAAAGAAAAGAAAAACTTCTGGTAATTTTTCAATACGAACACCTGACGCTGAAGCCTACCTATTAGATGTAAGTTTATACAATTTTCTCACACATAATTTTTCTTCAACTTTTTTTTGTAGCAAACCAACCTATAATTTTCTGAAATTAGTTGCTAAACCATAAAAAAAACCAAACAACATGAACTTTCTATACCACCTTTGAATACATAAAGGGGATTATTTATCGTCAACACAAGTACTGCTTGCTTTCTTGTGCCATTAAAAAGTTTTTTTTTTCCTTTTTTTTTGCTCATTGCATATAGCTGCTACAAAAGCGTACCACAACTTATTGCTCTTAACATGTAATAAAATAAAAAGTTAAAAAAAAGTAAAAAGAAAATCTTAATTGAAAATGCCTTTACTGTTAGTTACTACTAGTGGAATCATTTGGAAGCGGTAAAAGCATCAAGATACGCTTTGTAAGGCACATTGAAATCATAGATTTTTTTTGATTTTAAGTTACCTCAGTGTACGATTCATTATAAAAGGCGTCACTTCACCTTACATGTATTTGATATAGCTAGTGTCTATTAGACACACCACCTGTGGATATGAAAACTTGAGAGACATTAATCTTAGCATTTATTCAAATTTCGTACAGGTATATCAGTTTATTGATATAAGTTTATTGATTTATTATGGAAAACGTCAAAAAATACTAATAGAGGTATTCTGTTAACGGCTTCACCAAGCAGTACTGGAATAGTTTAGGAGACATAGACAGAGGTTCACTTATGGTGACTTAGTGCCAATTTATTACTGAAATGTCATAATAAATTACGAAATAAAAATGTTAATCCGACAAGAAGCATATAGTAGAGAATGTTGCAGGAGTGAAATTCGACAGGTTTTCTGTCTTAGGAGACACCATACAAAATTTGTTTACAGTCGGATAAATAAAGATTTCTGGGTTTTTAGAGATATATTATCATTTCTCTAATTCTCTCAATTGCCATTTGAAATAACATGCGAAATGAGATAATACAGAAGAACGATGGAAAGGATGATGTCTCTTAAAGTCCCGAAATCTATATTTCTTCGACAGTAACAAATGAAAATCTATATTTTTTATTTTATTCTTTCATTTTTATTGCGAGCACGTGACTAACCAAAACTCAGGATATAAAAATCTAGATTTTCATTTGTTCAATGAAATTATTGTGGAATCAGTTACAAACAACCAAAACCACTGTTTGTTCGGTTTTGTTTAGAAGGCAAAATCACATGGCAAAAAGGTACTATTGAAATAGATACAAAAATTCATTTGTATCAACAGCAGCTAGATCGTTAGGCTAACGTTAGGCTGTCTTGGAACCTGACCTCGGGAATTCCATTCTCTACCAAATGATTTTTTTGAATCGGTTGAGAATTACTCCGATTATCGTGTTAACGAAGAGCAGAAGATACTTCTTCTGAGAACTGCAATCAGATGGTTGAAGCGATACCGCTCATTTCCGAACTTTACCTGAGGATTTCCATTCTTCATCGAATGAAATAATTTTTGCGAAAATCCGTTGAGATTTACTCAAGTTATCGTGTTGACAAAGAGCACAAAGTTGTTACGTTTGACGTTTTTTCATCACATTTCCATGCATTTTTAATCATGATGAACGTGTTATGTACGGTGTGTTTTCTTTTGTAAAACCCGTGATGCGGTAAAGGGAATAAACTTCCCAGCCGTTGGCCCGGTTTTTGTGACACCGCCTTCGTGATCGACTTAGAGGCTTTGCCTGTTCTTTCAAAACCTTGGTATGTAATTTCTTATGATGTTTGGTGATGCTGAGGGATTGCAGGTTGTTGACTGAGGTCATAAGAAGCGGAGATCAGAGTACACTGTACACTGTAGAAATATTAATGTCGGGAGAGAGGGAAGCAATGCTAATACATTTCTGTTTCTGTCTTTTTCTGTAATGGAGTGATTGTATGCATGCGCAAGCGGAATCGAAAGGATGAACGAATGTGCAAAGAATGGAAAGAAATAACAACTGAGGATGAAACAAGTGGACCATATGTACGAATAATGAATGGCAAGAACGATGTTGAATGCAATAAGAATGACAAGAGAGAATGAAAAACTATTATTATTTTACGGTAAGACAAGGTCAAAAGGATAAAAGGTAATGTGTAAGAAGGAATGAGGTAATTTAATTTAAATATAAATGAACCTGTAGCTAGTCCGATCACTTTGTCGAGCGACGGTGATTGTTGTTAATTTAAGTTAAACATATCTTGAGTAGCGGCCCAGCGCTGTTCACTATAAACGTGATTTGCACGTGTGCAATGCACGTTTACTGAGAACTTGAGAGTAAAAAGGGGGATCCAAGTGGATAACTCCCACTGTCAGTGGTTCAACGTTCAAACTCTACTGGGTGAGTGCACAGGCGCCAGCTCTTGTAATATGTCACGGTCACGGTCACCAAAACCACAACAAAAACAATAACAAATCCTACATTAGAAAACTTGTCGAGTTCACTTTTGTCTATCTGTAAACATAATTTTATTGTGGAGACAATCAAAAGGAAGCTTTTTGCACACGAATCTTAACATTGCTTTAAGTATATTGCTTTGTACGTGTAGTATATCTACATTTAATTTGGTAAATAGATCTAAACTCTATAAAACTGAAAAAATCTGAACAAGTCAACGTGTCACATTCCTTTTATCTAATTCATTAGTTTTGGCACTGCTTTATTACGTGGATTTTCGAGTTTTTCTTACACTCTTAATTAACACCTACTACAAATACTTTGATCATTTGAACCATCTCCATACAAAATATTCACTTTAGAGGCTAGACGCTGCGACTATATATACCAACGAAAGACTAATAAATCAGAGCAGATAATAAACATGTTTAGCTTTTTTACGTATATATATTTTGTGCGTTGACTTCAGCTTGTGTAATCCAGCTAAGACATCATCATTTATTAGCATTGATGGTTTTACTACAATATTTTACCGAGATGGTCACATATGAATGTGTTGTTTATATACACACATTTAAAATCACACATTGTAGTATTTCATGTTACCAATAGATCAATAGATCTGGAATAAGCATTATACGAATGTCAGATTACAAATTATGATCACGAAGGTGAGCAAAGGCTACCTATAAAAAAGTAATTTTAAATGAGATACGAGTTCCTTTCAGTCGTTATAATACTGTTTGATTACATTATCATAATATAACGTTATTTATTGCGTCGTAAACGTATTGACAAAAATTAAATGATTTTTTTTATTGATTTTTTTCTTTAAATTTTTTTATTTGAATTATTTAATGAATGACTGAAGTCGCTAAGTGAAAAATCAAAAAGATGAAAAAAATACGCTGACTTCGAAATAAATGATTACTGACTTTTGTGACTGTCAGAGCTATTTACAGGCAATTAGGCGTTACCGTTTTTGATTTTTCGTTTTAATGGTTAAATCCATACTATTATTATTTCGTAGTTGGAGCCACCCCATTTATATTTATAAAATTGAATAGGAAAAATCCGATTGAGTTCTGTGTTATAATTAACTCAGATACCATTTTTGTATTGACTTTGAAATAAAATGTACAATCTATTTTTAATTGATTTTCTCTCTCCCTCTGTTTATTTGTTTTCAGAAATATTTAAAAAAATACAATGCCTTTGATTTTAGTTTTTTTTTTTATTTATTCTCACAAAGCATATGGCTGTAAATGCATTTTTCAAAGAATGTCAGACATAACGGCCGCTACGCTCAAGCATTCCATTGAATTGTGCAATTCATTCATGTACAGTTTTGAGTATTGACCGGAAATTCAATTATTTTTTTTTCATATTTTATTAATTTTACTAAAAATGACGCTACGGGATACTGTGTTTTCCCAATGAAACCCTAATTAATCCCAACAACATGCCTCAACAAATTTCTATGTGTTTTTTTTTTCGTATATTTTTAATATCCTCAATACAAACAACACACTCCACTCTACGGATATTAGCAATGGAGTGAAAATGTACCAAAATCACAGCAGCTTTGTACAAGTTTATACAAGTTTGAAGTGAAAATGATGTTGGGATGATTATTTTTTTATTATCAAAACTACAACCGTACATCACTTTCGGTTGGATTTCGTCGCGTATTTATGACGTCGTTTAGGAAAAACGTTGTTGCTAACTTTTACTGATAGGCTTTTAGCGAATTTGATTGCAGAACTCGCCTTCGCTTAAAAAAAAGCCTTTTGTTACGTACCTGCGGGAAAATCTGCTTACTCGCGAGGGGGTGAGTAAGCAAATTTTCCCATAGATACGCATTATATTTCACTTTTCAATGGTTGTCACGATTTTACAAATTATTTTTTTTTTTTTTAAGTGTGGTAAAGACGAAAATTTTCATCAAGAGTTTTTTAGTAAAACACCTCAACAATGGAAAAAAAAATTATGTAAATGTCATCTTGTGTGATTACCGACCTCAGCTTCGTCTCGATAAACTTCACACATGATCTACCATTTCTACCGTTAATTACCTACAGAACTTTAATTTTACCGCAGCAATAACGATGAAAAGTTATATAAAATAAATATTTTCACGTATGTTTCGTAATTCGTATGTTTTTTACAATTGAAATTAGATTCGTATGTGTCCTTCTCCCCAATGGGATTATCCACATCGTTCAGGAAAAAAGACATAAATTGAATTCAATTAACCTCCGCTCTGTACACCGTTCTGACATGCGTTATTTTATCTGTTAAGCAAATCAACTCTTGAATGCTACATTCTATACACATTCTATGTTGTTGTTTTTAAATTAGTTGAGTTAGGTCTATATGACGAATTTTTCCGGGCTAGCTATATATTATAGGGAATTGCTATAAGCGATATATACATTATCATCACATAAATACCTTCGTTGCATGTGACGCGTCACAATAAAATATTTCGAAGCAAGTGGAAAATGTATAACTATATTCGTGTATCGCTAAAATGTAAATTAAAATCTTGATTGACATTCTACTACTTGCACGAATACATAATGTTTCTTTTAATAAGCTCCAACATCTTCTATGGCTCTTTATGTTTTCTTACCTACCTTATTATAGCTCATGTAAAGCGCTTGCGATATTGTCTAATGGATGCAATAGCTTTGCTGCCACAAAATTTATTTCTTTTTAGTATCTAAGCTGCTCTCATTTGTATGGGTTTTGTAAATCAAATTAAAAACCAATTTATAAATTAAGGTACAAGTACAAGGCAATTTAGCAAATTATTTAGAATAAAATATCATTTCGATGGGAAATATTGGTTGAAGTAAACTCTCTATTTAAGCAATTTGTTGAAGATGTCGGCAAAATTTGATTGAAAAATTTTGGTTTGAAAATTGATTTCTGAGAACTGCCTTGAATTGGAAGCACTAGCAAAAAAGGTAAATCTACCAAGATTTTTGATGTGGGAGCAAGTGTGGGAGTTGTTGTGGTGTATACGGTACATCGTTAGGAAAGCTGAACAACAACAGTAATGCTCGGATGTATCTGTCGTTTAACTTACCAAATCACAGCCTAAAACCGATCGCTTTGTAGTTACAGTTAGACGTAAGTAACTTGTCATTACCAAGGTAGTTATATATCTAATAAGTAGTTACATTCAAAAGAATACAGTAGCATTCATTGAGAAAGCAGTTCGAGTCGGTAAGAAATGGTAGTGCATAAAAGAAATCACGTTCTCCATTCTGAATGTCAATTCCGCTACTGTACTACAGAACTGCTGCTGGTGTAGAAGTTGTAAGTACACAGCTAACTACCAATTAAATAAAGTTTTTATTAATTGGGACAATGGCTTCACTCAACCCTTTTATATATTACAGCTCATAAAGATGTTATTTCTTCTGTCAATCTTCATTCTAAAGATATCAAATTTATTTTTTAGAGCTAAAGATTGAGAAAATGATTAATTGTTAGTGGTGGATTTTTCGCTTTAAATTTCCCGAATTTCCTTAACAGTTCAAAGCATTTATGTACTTCGTCACAGTTATAATTTATTACGACTAAACACAATGCTGAAAGTTATCGTCTCGATTCTGTCTATGATAATTATAATCCTTGTGTATCGTTACTTCAAATGGAAATCTAATCAAAATATGTTGAAAGTTACACTAAATATAACATTTTCCACAGATTATTCCGACAAACTTTTCTCTAAAACTCATTATGCGAAATGACTGTGTGTGTAGATAATGTTATTGGATTAACATCTTAATGCAGTGAGACGAGAGAAAGAGAGGCTTATAAGTGTATAATCTTATGGATTTTGAGAAAATATACATTTCATTTCGTCATACATTTATGCTATGTTTGTGGGTACTGTGTTTAATGTTTGATTTGTGTGATAAAATTTTCTTCTGATAATATTTAACCAGCGGTAGCTAGTGTTGTTCATTATTGGTGGCGTGGAAGAGCTAATAAATAAACGAATTTTACACAGCGCTAACTAAACTAACAAAATTCTGTCATAAATCACGTCAGACGTGAGAATAACTGATTTTTTTTACATCATGTTAAAGAAATAAAACTCGGTTATTGTTATAAGATCCTATACAAATTTCTCACTAACTGAACTTTTGATTCTTGGTAATTCGACAATGTTCACAATCATCAGGGTCATGATAAATTCGAACAGATGAGAATATTGAAAATGTGATTGTGGCAGGTGAACATACACAACATGAACGTCTTTTATATGCACCTGTAGGCGAAATATAACATATTTAGTTTGGATTGTACATCACTATGAGAAACTAATATTCAATAGTCAAATCAATGAGTTGTCAAGTCATGGATTTTATAATTATAAATTCGCAACTATTCATCTTTCATCTTCTATTTTCTATATTTGTCATCAAATTGGATCTGATCGTAAAACGTTGTTATACAAACCAAACAAGTTTTTTTTCTATTTCTTTATTAACCAGCCAGCACCAAAAAATCAATATCGCCGACATAACTCATAAGATGATAAATAAAATGAGTTTTTTTTTCTTACATTTTTATGTTTTATCAACTGACGATGTATATGTAAAGTTATAGAAATCATCAAACACATTATATTTGGCAAAGATAAAAAAAAATTGAACAACAAACATCTTGAAGAGAATTTAAACAAAACTAAATAATAAATGCAACACTCCCATATTACGGAGTAAATTAGGAAATAAATGTTACTGCAAACATTAATGCGAAGAGAAAAAAAAAAGTTTGTTGATTTTTTAAATAAGTTTTTTTTTCTGGTCAGCTAAAAACTTTTTCATATACCGAGCCGTGAGTATGCATGTGTACACATCAGAAACTGCCACCTCCTAATAAAAATTAAATTTGCAATTTTGGTAGTTATCTTATGGTTGTGGTCCTAGTAAGACACACGGTATTGACGTGCGGTGTCTCAAATTAATTGTGCAAACCACATGGTAGATAACATAGTTTAAGTGTTGTCGTTATTTCTTGTGTATTTTTTCAAAGTATGATAATATCGTCGCGTGCCTTACCTGCGTTTTAATGTTATGTTTCTCATTGAAGCATTTTAGAGTTGCTGTTTTGTTGTTCAGCGCACAAAAAATTACATATATTGAATTATAAATGCCATAAAATGTTTAATAATATCCTGGCATCACACTGTATAACATCGACATTATTATATTAACATAGTGTTGCGTACTCTAGGATTCCGTGATTGTGTGTCGATTGTTTTTGAAAGACTAATAACCGCTTATGATGGGTTATTATTTGTATATAATCGTTGTGTGATATTATACTATACAAATATATGGGATTAATCGCCTGTGTTTACTTTGAAAACAACATATCCATATCAGATGTTGGTTGATTATTGTTGTACGGAAATTAAATGGCAGTTCATGGAGAAAATTTAAATAACTAAATCATGAATTATCAATTTAAAATATTTTCACTCCTATTTCTGCAGGGAGCTTTTCAATTTTTAAAATTATATGGTTATCCAGATGTTATACCAACGCTGTGCAACAGAACAAATGCGGTAAGTAAATAATAATCCGTTAAATAATAATGAAGGAAAAAAAAGAGAATGCGACGGATAAACTCAGTTATGTGGAAATGGAACTGCATGTAGATGCCAGGCTACACAATGAACTCGTATACAATAATAAAATTCGTTGAAAATTTAGTTCCACGAAAATGTACGAGAATCGTAAGTTTTCGAATGAAACGCTATATGGGGAATTTGGAACAAATTTACCACATGCAAAGAAAACAACTTTATGCTTGCATATTTACCGCTGGCGTCCCTTTAAATTATTTGTACCTCCACCTTATAAAATAATTTTGCATTTTATTGTTCTTTCCCTGTGGTTACTTTTATGCTCTTCGCAGTGTTGAATTTAAAAAAAAATTAGTTTTTCGTTCTGTGAATTTAATTTGATTTTTGTGTTTACGTTTTTATGCAAATAAATTACAAATTTGAATTAGGTCGGGTATTTTGTGTGTCTTACAAGAGATTTGTAGATAGGAAGTTTTACTTTTCTTGTGGCTTTTTCAATACGTATTACGTATGTGCTAATTTTTTCCTCAGCAAGAGAGACAAATGTTTGTTTAGAGAAAGTATTTCTCCGACTAATGACATACGCATACAAATCACCTAGGCTTGCGTATATATTCGTAAAGTCGGAATTTTTATCAAAATACCAAGTTGTGAAAGTATCAACAATGTCTTTCGTACCTTTGAATATAATCAGCAAAACCATTTTTATCAGCCATCCGAAACATAATGTTTCAAACATTCTTTGTGCCGACCTATGTGGCATAATGAATAGACGTACAATAGATCTCATCTTATTTTTCAGTTATTTTACATGAACAAATGAAAAACTCTAGGGTTACATACCATACACAATGTGTACTTATACATCCACATTTATGTTTCGTAATTAATAATCACCCTATCACCCAGGTTATTTATAGCTAAACTCAAAAATGCGGAAAAATTTCTAGCATGAACCAACATACATAATCCTTATAAAGTAGTTTGATGACTCTTTTTAAAAGCAGTCAAGTTTCTTGACAGTTTCCCGCGGAGAGGTTGATATATTTGGATTGCAATGGATACCAGCTTTTCGAAGAACAGACAATGTTCGCAGCATATATATATATCTATATACCATCATCGTACGTCTTTACATGGCTAAATAAATAGCCTTTCTATGTTTTTAACAACTTGAAGATGATATAGGATTACACATTTATAAGTTATGATAAATTACTTTATCCCATGACTGTAATATTGGTATATCAGTGACGGAGCGAAAGGATATTAAATTATTTATGGCAGAGATGAAAGGGCTTTGTTCGAAATGCAGAAATAAATGATTTTGAATTGTTGAGCTTTAAACTGTGTCATTTTTTTAAATACTAAAAAATGTTCTCCGGCCACTGTAAACGTTAAAGTTGGGAGAAATTAAATTTCGAAAATTCAAATACTTAAATGTCCCGATGATTGTTTCAGCTTAACGTTCTTAAAATTCAATTAAAATTAATGTTACTGTGGTTATGCTAGCAATCATCAGAAATTGCTTGGAAATGATTATGGTTCATGACTTTCATTTACTTAGCCTTTACACCATAAAATGGCAATTAAATTTTTACTTACCTCTGAAATTTAATCAATTTGGAAAATATTTACGCTTCAGTTTTCTTTCGTCGACAAAGGTTCTTTAACGACAAAAATGTTTTTTGTGATAATGGTTGAAATATTAGCTCAAGCAAAAAATATATTCCCCAAGAACGTTGCAGGCAATGAAGTTCATTCTTTGAACCGAAGATTAAATTGTCAAAACTGGTAGAAAAATATCAATTCTTGAAAATGTTTTTGTCTCGTCTTAATAATACATCCTTTGTCACCATTGTCAGCGATTTTCAAAGTTGTGATTTTTTAATTATTCTGCGTTTACTTTAACTGACGTCATTTATTCACGCGCTTATACCCTTTGTCTGGATTGTTTGTTTACCAACAACAATTTTAAATACAATGTTTGGGTTTGGAACAAGTTGAGTAATTGTGGACTTAATTCTATCTTATAATTATAATTTGTGGAATGTTTTTGAAACAATTTAATGCCATTAATAGTAAGCCAGTTGTATTGTTGTGCACAGTATTTAGCTCAATGCAGACAATTTTGGTGCCAGGTAATTTTTTCCCCATTGTAGTGAGATACAAATTTAATGGTTCGCCACTACGTGCTTTACTAGATGAAAGAATATTTTAAAATGAAATAACGACTGCCTGAAAAACCAATTCTAGACGAGCTACAAAAAGTGTGTCACGTCTTGCTGAAATTATTACTGTCATATTACTGCAGCACAAGTGAAATATTAGAAGTGATATTAGTTATTAAACTATTTTTACGTGTTACGGCATGTTTCATTTTCATTTACATTGCCTAATCACGTAAAGCATTGTACTTACGAGGTTCCAAGTTGTTATTTGACAAGTGGGGAATACAGCCTTCCCCTTCGGGTCGGGCTGTAACACCCCACTTATCAAATACACAACTTGGAACCTCGGAAGTAATATACTATTAAACAAATTTATTATAGACCCAACTTTTACCGTAATTATATATTACTCGCACCCTGATTTTGTCTGTGAAATAAACACAATTCACATCCTCAATAATCACACAAAATAGAAGGATTGTATGATTTTGAAATTAACTAATTGATCATTGACGTTACCAATTGTTTTAGAGTGGTGGAATAAAATTGTTTGTCAGATTTTCTTAGCCTTCTCAATCTATAGCTTCTTTTGTTGAAGGTACTATCACCTGTTGATACCAAATCTGTTACTTTGTTTATGTTAACATACATTCTTCAATTTAAGAAAACCAAGAGCTCATAACTCGGTTTTCTCGCTGTGGTCGAGGGTAAGGATTAGAATTTGTATTGCTCTGGAAAAATCCCTTACAGCGCCCCACAGAAAAATTACGACATTTTTAGTCAAGGTTGTATACTTTGGGGAGGTCACGCAGACCGCCATTTTATTAGATACGCGGGAACACCCCACTTCTGATGACTTTACATATACAAAAAATTCACCACATCATCAAGACGACGAGAATCATCAGAGTAGGTGAATTTTTGTATGAAATCGGCCATTTTATCATCAACTGTGGTGTGTAACCCGCGTATCTGTATCTGCGTGACCTCCCCAAAGTATACAGCCTTGATTTTTAGTATCATGTTTCAGAACTTTTTCGATGTCATACGTTCTCAACGTTACTAATTCTTCCAGTGTATTTCTTACAGAAATGAAACTCTAAAAGATATTTTTGTATTGACCTGTATGTATTGTCATTTCACGCCACTGTTTCTGATTCGTGTGAAATATTTTCAAACAAAACAAATGGTCAGTATTGAAATATTATTTATGCCACTCACCATCAGAATATGCAAAATTTGCATGTTTTGAGATGCCTCTGTGGCATAAAACGTTGTATGAATCTCGGTGCAAAGTACTTAGTTAGGCTCACGATGTGTATTATGACACATCTAGAGCCTAATAAAGTACTTTGCACTCGATGCCATAAATAAGTATTTCACAACAAGTGACGAAAAATAGGACTTTTCGTTGTCTTTATTGCGAAAAACGTTGTATACAACTCGATGATAAATGCTATTTTAGGCACACAATGTGTATTGTCACTCGAGGCCGTATTGTCACATCTAGTGCCTAAAAAAGCATTTATCACTCGGTTGTATAAATAACTAGTTATTGGGTCTAAATCCTCCGTTAGGACGTCCTTGTGATATAATATAGTATTATTTTGTCGCTAAAACATTCAGAACGATTGTCAGTTTTATTTTCTATGTTCAACCATAAAGAGATATTAGGAAGATGCAATTCCATTAGTAATTATGTCAATACTATAAAAATGAAGATGAGAATCCCTCCATTGAATTTAATATGCGACTAATTAAGCAATAAAAGCATTATGGTATGAATAATTAATCTATGAAAGAATATTCTAATTATGTAATGCTACAAATACATGACCGTGCAACACACTGTTTCAGTGACAAAGTATATTGGATGTAATATAAAACAATTGTAGCACATAATAACCGTACGTATATTTATATAACCTTCAACATGTAGTGATCGTAACCACCCCGAAAATAAAGTAATAATAAGAGTATCTATATAATACACACTTAGTACATATTAATTATTTCATAGCTTATAACCTAAAACCGTTGACTTGATATACCGCCCAATATATACAGGCACTGTAACACATAATAACCCATGCTGGGTTAGTCATGGAATTTCTAAATATTTTATCATAGTTCAAACAACAGAGACTACTTCAGAAACAATATGTAATTAAGACTAAAGCAATTTACATCCATACATTCACGTCAGGTGATACACATCTGTGCGTCTAGGTGATATGTCATTTTAAATAAAGTTTCCAACTAAAAATAATGTATTCGATGTAATTTATCATTCTTTTTTGAGCTTTTTATACTTAATACACCTTCTGCTGTTTGAATTAAATTTCTGGGTATTATCCGACGCGCCTGAATCGGTCGCCATGATTATCGTCAGTACACACTTTATAATGATACATGTAAATATTGGCGTTTAATATTTCTTGTGTCCTCCAATGGTGTGTGTTAGCATTGTTAGGACGAACAATTTTAGATGCGAACAACTTTTCATTTTCATATCACTTTCGGTTCATTATAGTAAGATTGTACGTGCACCTGTGCAAAACTAATTAATTTAAGCGGAATTAAGCTAATTGTAAAGCTTTACCATGTTCTAAGCGCATGAGAATACGGGATTTTTGCTGTTTTATGAACCTTCTACTAATTTTAATTTAATAATTCCACATGAAAACTTTCATAATCAGCACTGTTAGTACATACTGATATTGTGCAGCACTATACACGTTGACGTGTACAGATTTTCATTTACAGAACATGCTTTCAGAAAACTTCTAGTTTCCAAATTGGTTGGAGCTGCATTTTGCTTGATGGAGAGAAAATTCGATATTTGTCTTACGTTTTTTTTCGCGATTGTTTCATAGGCAGGGGGTAACACACACCAGGTATTCAATCGAAATCAATTCATGTAATACTAATTATGTGCTTGTTAGCACTCATCATGCCCAGAACATCAATATGTCAGATATTCTGTTCGTCATGCAATCGTTCAAATTGAATTTCACGTCTCAGAAATAATAATCAAATAATAATTGCAGCCATGCGATAAATTTAAATCAAATTGCGAGTATCTCGAACACAATGAACTCATAATATGGTAATCAACATTCATCATCTTTCTGTCTGCATATAAAATAGAGTATTGCTAAAGTGGAGGCAATTAATATTCAATATTCTATAAAACAAGATAGCTTTTCAATCAAGATATAAATAAATTACCACTCGTGTTTAAGCTTTTCAAAGTCTTCTTGACTGAAATCATGATGTTCGTAGGATGTAAGGAAATACTTCCTTACTTTAATTACAATTAATCAAACCGTGAAATTTACAACTTTCTTTGAATTCGATGTAATTCTTGTGTAAGAGGTAAAATTATGTAGGACTTAAACTAAATGCTCTCAACACAGTAGAATAATTTTCAAATTCAGATTGCTTCTTGGAATTCATTTTTTCTGATCCTTTTTTCACTGAAAACATTTCTGCAGCATTCTCTGTCGTAATATTAAATAATGTAGACACGTAATCTGATTGTGTCATAATAAAATAGAAAATTATGCATCATGGAATGCAGTTGTTCATACTCCAATAAATTTTTGAAAATCAACTTAAAAAAATCTTCTAATTGCCAATATGAATCCAAAATGCAATAAACCACTTTAATGGTACAAAAAATAGTGGTAACGTACATTTCTTAACGAGTTTAATTTCCCATTTCATCGTGATCATGGAATAACTCGGTGATTAGGGTTCATAATTCTCGATAAACTGAGGATGTGTGTATATCTCTCAAGCTCTCGTTTATTCCCTTGACTGAAAGTCATGGGTCTAATGAAAGAAAATGTATGTACGTAACGTTCGATCTATTGATTGATTGAAAATAAAGGGAAATGTTATAAAAAATGTTGAATGTATAAACGTAACGCTTTTGTCGCTTTTATCAACACGATAACTTGTGTAAATTTCAATGGATTTGCAAAAACTTTTTTTATTCGACGAGGAATCGAATTCCCTAGGTCAAGTTTGAAAATCGGCGGTATCGGTTCCACCATCTGGAAGTAGTTCTCAAAAGAAACATTTTCTACTATTTGTTAACACGATAACCAGAGCAATTCTTAACCGAGGTTAGATTCCACGACAGATTATGTTTGTCTAATGAACTAGCTGCCGATGCCGTTGCTAAGCGAATTTTTGTATCTATTTCAATTGTAATTTTCTTGTTATGTGATTTTGCCTGGTTAAGAACAGTAGATTATTCACCTCTGTCCACATGTTTATTTAGACACTTGGGGAGTTATTGCATGAGCCGAAGGCGAATGTTATAACCTCAAGTGTCTAAGTAAACATTTGGAAAGAGGTGAATACGCTATTTTATCTACCGACGGCGAAATAATAGCACTTCTTCACTGCTATTATTTCACCTAGGTAGATAAAAGAGAATACACTGACAAAAAGTTTCGAAAAACTCACCTGTAGCAGGTAGATTTGCCTAATCTACATTATCTGCCGCAGCTGTATTTTTTGTATGGGTCGCTACAGCTGTGGCAGCTATAGTAGATTACTGATTACCTAGAGACAAAGTTACCTGCAATAGTTGAGTTTTTCGAAACTTTTTTGTCAGTGTAAACAGAACAAAAATTAACGAGTGTGAAGATTTCACTTGAGTTTAAGTTTTATTGAAGACATACGCTACTTTTTACCCGGAACATTTTAAAGACAATAACAATCTAATGTGAGCATAATAAAACCAGAAAATGAAGTTATATGAAGCTAAAATTAAGTGTTAACGTTGCAGAACGTTTCGAAGATTTTTAATGACAGAATTGAATAACAGATTAATACCGTTATAGTATCTTTTCGATCGTAGAATGCGTGTCGAAATCCATAGGCATGTTCACTGAAAAATATCATCAATCGATGATAAAATTTTCAAATAATCGATACTATATCAATCGAATGTTTTATCGATAATCGATAAATATCGACTGATAATCAACAAATATCCACTGAAAATCGAATTATCAGTCTATATTTGCCAATTATCAGTCGTTATGTACCGAATATAAGGCGATATTTATCGATTTTCAGTCGATATTTATCGATTATCGATAAAACATTCGATTGATATTGATTTTCTAAAAATATCGATAATCGATTCCAGGGAAATAATCGATATTTTATCAATCGAATGAATTATCGAACAAGCCTAGAAATCCATCGAATTTCAGTTTTCAAGCACAAAAAGTTCAATTTTTCTGTACTTCTCAGAGAGAGGTATTTGCTGCCAAGAAAGTACTTTCTCGGACGCTCTCTCCGGCCAAAAATGGATTTTCATATATATTTTTCAGGCCGCGATCAAGTGTGCATACTTTGTTGTTGAAATGGTTGTAGAGTGATTTCCATATTAATGGTGTTGTGGTTTCGTTTCATTTCAGTTTTCAAGCACAAAAATCGTCGTTTGTGACTCGTGATTAAAGGTGAATTTTTCGGTACTAAAAAATTCAACTTTTCATCACTCGTAACAAAATGTACTATTTTTGTTCTTTTTGGATTTGACGCGGATAGGCAATATCAATGATCACATGAGAAGCAATGATCACATGTCCCACAGAAACGTAAAATATTTTACTAAAAGATTGCGAGGTACAGTTTTTCATCCACGAAATAAATGGTATTTTACCACGCGTTATGAGTAAATTTAATATCTTTCTTTTGTGTATAAGAAAAATTGTAAAATGTAGCTATACGCTCCTTTAGCTCACTGAGGTATCCAATTTGTATTAACTCGGCTGCAAAATGTTTAAATAATAGCGGACTTATGAAAGCATCACAACTTGTTTGCATGAATATTGAGGAAAATGGGTTGATTGAATAGCGATTTAAGGAGGAAATTTTAATACGTACGCTGAGCAAGTTCTTCAATTTGTGGACTCATCTGCTTCTTGAAGAAGATGAAAAACACTTGTTTAACAATAACACTAGACAATTGTTTTCAGTAAACTTTTGAGTGAGACCAATTACGGTGTATAATAAATGAGGTAAATACTTTTGACTCTCGTTGTTTGTGAAGAATTTATTACGAATAAGCGCTGAGTAGTTATCTGGAAAAGAATGAAATGCAAAATATATTGAGACATGCGACTGAAAATATTTTCAAATAAATTGTAGGAAAATCTACTCAACTGTTTCATTGTTAGAGTAGCTGAAGGAAATTGGATTTATTTATCTTTTAAGTTGTTTTATTTTTGCTTTTATTTTTATTTGAATTTTTCAATTGCAGATGATTTCTTTTTTATTATTTATTTATTTATGATTTTCCTTAGGAACCTGTAACGGATGATGAAGTCGGTTCGGGAGATATTTATAGTGAATCTGATGATTTTACGGTGAGTTGTGTTTCGTTTTTGTTTGGAATATGGAAATGTATTTGCTGATATTGAATATTCATATTCTTTGACAATAATGCTTACAAAATTATTCATATTAACGATGCGTAATAGATAGCAATCATATCAGAGATTTATTGTTGGGTCTATCACTTCTTTAACAAGCTTCAAGAGATTGAAGTCACATTAGCCGCTTTACTATAAGCTTACATTTGTCAGAGTTTGTCGGTTGTTTCTGTCATTGTCATAGGTTACAGAAGAATTATGAAATGCATAACAGCTACTGCACGGTGCGGTTGAACAACTTTTTTTCGAAAAGTTCGTAAACATGGGGTTTTCTTGTTAAAAATGATTGGGGTGATCGTAACGATTATTTTTCTCCTAAATTTAAAATGTTTTGTCCGGGCCTTCTCGAGAAAAGTTGATTTATCTTGTCAAAAATGGCCCTTTGTGAAATGTTTTCTACTAGGAAAGCTCGTTAATGTATTTTTTTGGTTTTATAAGCACAACTTTAAGAAGTAGAGACTCAAACCTTTACAACGGTACCTTACACACCCTATTCGAGCCTTTGACATATGTGTTAAGATTTGATGATTCTGCACAGCGAAATAAAAGACGATCTTTACCCGGTGGAGGTACAAACAAGAAGAACATTTATTGTCACATATGATTACGACTATGTACAACAATATGACTAGACCGATATGTCCATATGAACAACATTGAAATATGAATTCCTAAATTCAACACTCTCCCTGAATGAATATTTCAATTCTTGTCAATAAACTAACGAAAAACTCTCCCTGAATTGGAAAAATTCTTTCTCATCACAATTCAAGGTAAAAAATAAATTCTTTGTGAAAAAATGTTGCAAAACATAAAAAAAAACACAAAATCTTCACACAATAATAGCGTTGAGCGTATCCTTCGATCAGACACTTTTACCGATAATGAATCTCTCATCTCAGACCCCAATTGCTCGTCGTCATTGTACCGAACATCGTATTCCAAATTTGCATAATCGCCACGCCCAATGTTGCCAGTTTGATCTAATCATCGTTACAATCAAAGACGCCATTTCTCCGGTGATTCATACGACCGAATACTTCCCTTCTTTGACCACATGATTCGCCTCCAAACGCAGACACACAATGAATCGTCTCGGATAACTCCAATGTTTCTGACTTCTTGGCAAACGATGTAACCGCCGATATTGATATTTTGTCCTCATACGCGCGACGAAATTTAATCGATTTACACAGCTGATGAAACGTGACAACCTTCCATCGCCGAATTACACCTCTTCGTCGCCTAAATCCTTCTTATGACGAGATTCTAATTGACCAGATTCCAATTGAACATGCGGTTTCCGAAACATAACCTCATTTCGCCGGAACCACAATTTCTCCGGATTGTCTTGTTCAATTTCATGTACACTGTCCATCGATACGACGCCACCATTTGTACGACCAAAACCATTTGAACAGCCAGCTGAACGACCCAATTTTATCGATTTTACATCAATTTTCTCCTGATGATGCTTATCGCCGTTGATTCATTCGGTGTGACCGAAAAACCTTCCAAAATCACGCCAGATTTTACCTTTTTCGTCGTCCGAATCCTTCTCACACGGCACGCCACCATCCATTTGAACAATCGAGCGATCCAATTTGACCTTGCTTTCACACAAAATTTCGCCTTGATGATTGCCTTTGATTCACTCGGTGTGATCGAAAAAAAAACCTTGTAAAATCACGCCGGATTTTACCTTTTTCGTCGTCCGAGTCCTTCTCACACAGCACCATCCATCCATGATTTTTGTGTTAAGCCCTTCTGTCGTTTTCTTTTCAGCGTTTCCTCGCAGTCCAATACAGTTCGCACCATTTTCGCAGATCCACCAGCCTTCAAATTGTTCACATCCATTTTGATTCGATGAAATCGAGAAATTTTCTCCGCAATCGCACACTATCCATGCCGGTAAACGATTTCGAAAAACAATTTGTTGACGATCTGCGGCTTCTGTTCTTCACTTTTCGACTTTTATTTTCGCGTTCCTGGGCTCTATAACCTATTAAGATTTGATGATTCTGCACAGCGAAATAAAAGACGATCTTTACCCGGTGGAGGTACAAACAAGAAGAACATTTATTGTCACATATGATTACGACTATGTACAACAATATGACTAGACCGATATGTCCATATGAACAACATTGAAATATGAATTCCTAAATTCAACAATATGATTGGAATCCCGTTGTCGACGAACTGTGAGGAAATTTCGATGGTTGTATGGGTTTTCCCGGTATTTTTTTTGGCTAATAGGTCCGAGCTATTTTTTTTCAATTGTTTCATAAAGATGACATCCATACCTTTCGATTGATACCAAACAAGACATATAAAGACTCGACTAAGGGAGCCGGAACTGATCGAATAACGATTTTTTATGAAATAATGGAACTCGGTAAAGTGTTTTACAGCAGGAAATCTCATTTATTCAATTTTTTAGGTTTCTTATTACTTTTGCAAGAGAAAGAGACTCTAAACTTCATAACAGTACCCTTACCCTACACATGCTATTTAAACTTTGGACGAGGAGTAGGATCACTTTCTTCGAGCAGTTTTAAGGGAGTTACAAACATTTTGCAACAAAAAAAGTTGGTTTTATACAAAAATTTAGTATTTATTTAGTATTTCCATTTTCAATGTGCGATGTTAAAAAATGAAACCAAAGAGTTAACAATATTTACACGAGAAAAAGAGACGAACTACACAAAGCTCTACATGCTGTAGCCTATTGTTCTTGCGCTTCAATGTATTGGCGCTTTTGTTGTTGTTGATAAAATCTCGTACTGGTCAAATTGTTGTTTAAATATTTGGTTAGAATCAGTGCGGGGTATTTATTTGTTTATCGTTAAAAAAATTGAAATGGCCAAAGATCAAAATTCTAAAGGACGTGAATACAATCGTACAAGAATATGTATTTTGTGCGCTAGCAAATGTGGAAAAAGTAATCGTTTCAATTTAAAATTAAAATTTTTGTATAAAACCAACTTTTTTTTGTTGCAAAATGTTTGTAACTCCCTTAAAACTGCTCGAAGAAAGTGATCCTACTCCTCGTCCAAAGTTTAAATAGCATGTGTAGGGTACTGTTATGAAGGTTAGAGTCTCTTTCTCTTGCAAAAGTAATAAGAAACCTGAAAAATTGAATTGTAAAACACTTTACCGAGTTCCATTATTTCATAAAAAATCGTTATTCGATCAGTTTCGGCTCCCTTAGTCGAGTCTTTATATGTCTTGTTTGGTATCAATCGAAAGGTATGGATGTCATCTTTATGAAACAATTGAAAAAAAAAATAGCTCGGACCTATTAGCCAAAAAAAATACCGGGAAAACCCATACATCCATCGAAATTTCCTTACAGTTCGTCGACAACGGGATTCCAATCATATGTCAAAGGCTCGAATAGGGTGTGTAAGGTACCGTTGTAAAGGTTTGAGTCTCTACTTCTTAAAGTTGTGCTTATAAAACCAAAAAAATACATTAACGAGCTTTCCTAGTAGAAAACATTTCACAAAGGGCCATTTTTGACAAGATAAATCAACTTTTCTCGAGAAGGCCCGGACAAAACATTTTAAATTTAGGAGAAAAATAATCGTTACGATCACCCCAATCATTTTTAACAAGAAAACCCCATGTTTACGAACTTTTCGAAAAAAAGTTGTTCAAACCGCACTGTGACTGCTTTGAAGCTACCCATTGAATTATTAAAAAAAAAAAACTAATTAAGTAACTTATTTAAAAAAAAAAAAAACGAATGTATAGGAAATAGGCCTGTTCATTTTAGAGAAATAGTCTCAAATTCATCTGGCATGGTGTTTATCTGGTCCGGAAGACTAAAATATTGGACCCGTATTTTTTTTTTTAGAATTTTAAAAAATAGTTTAGATCTGGGGAGCTAAGCATTTGTTCAAATGTACGAATGCGTTGGTTAGAAGAGTAAAAAAGATATACACTATCATTCTCCTCTCTTCTAACCAACGCTTTCGTACATTTGAACAAATGCTTCGCTCCCCAGATCTAAACCATTTTTTAAAATTCCAAAAAAAAAATACGAGTCCAATATTTTAGCCTTCCGGACCAGATAAACACCATTCCAGATGAATTTGAGACTATTTCTCTAAAATTAACAGGCCTAATAGGAAATAAGCTTTTTCTTAAATATATATTTCACACTTGTCACGAAGAAGTCGAGGCTTGCCGACACTGATAGTAACAAGTGTGTACTCTATTTTATCACTTAAGCGAAAACGAGATAACAACATAGAACTTAAGTATAATTTTTGAATTATTCTTCTAGTTAAGTAATTTTGACATCCTAACACCGCGCGTATGTGATACATTACTATACCAGTGAAGTAATTTGATATCTTGTATCCAGATGAGTAAAAGTATCCGAGGGTTTTACTCTCTGCGAGGGAAAGGGTCTTCACTAGTGAGGGAAAGGCCACATTACCTCACTAGTAAAGTAAAAAAATTTAAACATGACGAATAAATACGTAATATTACGAAGCAACAATGTGGGATTATCGACTTTATCAAAGTGAGAGAACGACTTATAAAGGAAATACTCTGTCAAAAAATCTCTACACACTGCTTTTATGTACAGGTGTATTTAATTGCCTGCAGCAATTAGACATAAAATATCGTTACATTTATTCGCTGTTAATTGATAAAAATTCGAAATTGGTGTAAGGTTCTGTGATACCGCTGTTAATCCATGTCATGTCATTTAATAATTTAATCCTTTATGACATACCCTTGTATGTCTATTTCAAATAAATTATGTGGAACAATTGACGTATATTATTTTTTCTAATCATTTCGTTCACACGCAAAGTAAGTAGTTCATGTTCACTGGAAATATCATTTCATAGTGGTATGCGATATGGATTCGATTTTTTTTCTAAAAGTTTCAACTAATTTAAAGCGATGCAATACGGCTATATTACCTACCTAATAAATCAAAATGCATACACTAATTATAGATATTCGTGCAATGAGGCGCATTTATTCAAATTATTTTTCAACTTTATGTCATCGGGTTAAAACAGACCTTTGAAAATTAAACAAATTTATTCGATTGGTTGATGTATATTTTCAATTTTATATTCACATAATTAGCATGAATCAAACTTCCGTTAACAGTCATTTATAGCAAAATATTATTCATGCTAGTAGTTTCAACAAAATCATAAAAAAAACTCATTTGTTTCAATCTGTTTTGATGTATAATTAAAAACATGACATTTCTGTTTACCATTCCGGTTGGAAAACACATATAGAGAAGGATGTTCAACATGCAACAATGAACATCAGAGCTAGCCTCAAATCCCGCAGCCTGATTCATCTGCCAAAATTGAAAGAGGTAGAAATACTCATCGAAAAATTGACAGAAAAGTATACGTCATTCGGAAGACGTCTCAGATTACTTTCCAATTCGATAAAATCAAAAAGCTCCCCGTGAGAACTTTCTTATTTTAAAAATTGATATTTTAAAAGGAAATTTTAGCAATCAACTCTACCTAATCGAAATCGCTCACTGTCATGTCACTTACAGTTTCCAATTTAATTCACGACGTAAACTATAAATTGAATTTCGCTTAAAAATACTTAAATGATTTCGACGTTTGCGTCTCGGAAAATTGTTTTTCAATAGCAATCGGTGCATTCACAAGTTTAAACATCAATATGATAATATTTAGTAATGCATCATATTTGTTATAATGTAAAATACATATAATATGGAATTAAAAGTGGCTATCATTCAATAAAATCGGAAGCGCAACCCTCAGAGCAAACTGAGCGTGATAGGAAAGCTTTTCATAAAAAATTAAACATGAAATTATGTTGATTCAATAATGCTGAATTAAAGCTAACATCAAATACAGTGGTAAAAAGAGATTATAATTTTGCCTATAGTACAACCACTTGCTTCCTATTTTGTATCCGAAATGCATGGTGTATTTATAATAGGGTGGATCGATTTCATCAACTTGAAAACCCAGCTCGATACCAGACTAACATAAATACATTATTACTTTGACGAATCCGACTACTTCTGAGTGCCGTACAGCCGTTTGGACTAAATTTCGGTCTTCTATAATACATTTTCGCAACTCTACGGCCTCGAGTAACAATCTACACATCTGGTGCCTAAAAACGCATTTATCACTCGGTTTTATAAATAACTATTTCGATGTCACCACAGAAGCAGGTGGAGAGGTGAAAGAGAGTACATGCAGAAGAGGTAGCTTTGATTAAGTTTTTATGGCTTACTGGCGCAGCAACACTCTTAAGATAAACGTTCAAACGGCTGTGCGGTACTCAAAAGTAGTTGGATTCTAAAGTAAATGATCCAGTTAAAATAGTCTCGGCTACCTACGAATGGGTGCAAATGGGTGTGGATGTAGGTTTAAAGTAGGTAAAATCGATACACCCTAGTGTGTTATATAGAACACTGAACACTACAACTTCCAACTATCGTTTAGTCAGTTTTTTGGTCTAATAATAGTTATTTGTTCACAGAGGGGGAAAAAAGTTGAAAATTTCATTTCAAGGATGTTGTTGTGTCACCCGATAAAATGAAACTTCCTCCTTTTTCCCGAGGTCAACACAACGTTTTCACAAAAAAAGCTCCCGACTTTTCAGATGGGATGAGAAAATGACTTTTTTTCGGGTGCGTTGTGAAAACTATCTATAAGTCTCGTGAATCACAATATTACGGTGATTGACATTATACACTCATAATATCGCCCTTGTTTCCATACCAAACAAAAAAATACATCAAAAATTTGCTGAATGAACTCGATTTTAAGCGGAAAAAAATGACAAAAAATGTAATGCAGCAAATCACTGCGAACTGCCTCATTACCTAACAACCTTTACCGGAAATTGAATATGTATTTTAACAAAATGTTCGATTCACTGGTGAAATGGTGAATGAGTTTTATGTATGTCGCTTCAAATATTATTAAATTACTCACCAAAGTATCATATCATTCAAACTGGTAAAATGTTATTCAAATCATTATATATACATATATGCATGCAAACCATAAAATTCTATTCAGCATTTTATAGTATATCCGAAATGTAAAAATGATAAGCGCAAAATTTTGGGTTTTATATCATGGAAATGTTTTTTCCTCGATATATCTTCCATACACAATTGTACATCGATTATGTCACAGTGTATTTGAATTTAAAATAAAATTCAAAAAAATAAAAATTCAGAATCAGAAATATAATAAAATATGGGTTGCATAGCAGAGATACTAAAAATATTTAGGTGGGATACCTTATACTTAGAATTTGATATGATTTTTGTGAGAAAAAAAAAATTTATGTTAGCGGATTTTCTGATTTCATTGATCGGAATAAAATAAAAAGGGTCGATATTTCGTCGAATGATTTTGTGTATTATTCGATGCAAAAAAAAAATATTTAACCTACCCTCCAGATATATCCTACCGTCATTTTATCAAAAAGCAGAAAATCTATTTTATAATATTAAATGTTGTGTGTCAAAAATAACATTATTTTCAAGAAGACAACGCAAAATATTGTATTTCAGTTCATTTGTTCGAATTTACTTGTCAGATACATATCAATAGATTATTTTACAAAATAGCAAAAAATTTAATATTTTCCTTATTACTCTTTTCACAGACGGACGACGATGACGAATTTCTTCCACCACCTATGTCACCACCACCGTTGAACAGAGGTAAGATTCAATTCAATTATTTTGCGCTGGAAAATGTTATCCGATATATTAGAACAATTTTAAATTGATTATATTTTGCCATTATACTTCATCACAAAACATTAATTTGTAAATAATGTGATATTTTTTCGATCAAGCTATTTACTCCCAACCCTGTGTATCACAGATTCTGCAGACGTAACTTTTCGGCATCTCTCATCTTAGATTTAGGGGTCTTGGTCTCATTACAAAACTTTATAATTAGAGTTCATACATAGGATCTTTTTCAGACTTATTACTAGATAATCCAGTCTTAATTAGTAATGTGAATGATGAGGAGTTTAATACAATAAAGGTAGGAAATGTCATTTAGTGCTTATTACTCTTATTACATTATTATTGAGAAGACAATAGTGAAGCGAAATTTCGTAAAAAAGGACATACAGTGGGGTTTCCTAGTTCCGAACGTATTTGAGACTTTTTAGAGTGTTTCAATTAAGTGTTTCCAGTTTATTAAATTTTTAGCGCAAACGTCTTGAACGTCGTGAACATCAATGACTTTTAAAACTCTGATGAATCTAAAATTCTGTTTTTCCAACCAAAGTAAACTGTAGAATTCTCAAAATGTCACAAAAAACTCAATCCTACAAAGTTTTTCCGACATTAAAAGGCTCGGTTATTCCATATTCAAATTTAAGTCCATTTAGCCATACATCTCCCACGGCCTTAAACAAATTTTATGATAATCAGTGATTTTCCAATTCAGCGATTCCAAATTAATTGTTCAATTTAATAATTTGAAATTTATCCATAAAGTGATAAATCGGTCACTTGATTAACTGGTTTGATGAACTTTTCGATTATACCGAAATGCTGAAATATCGCAGAATATATCATACCTATATACATACATTGGTGATGTATCATTTTTATGTGTATCCGAACACCAGCACACTTTTCGAGATATACAATTTCGACGAAGTCATTAATATTGAATAAAAGTATTCTCCAAACAAATAACATTATTACTCTTAATCTGAAACCACCCAAAAACGCCAATACCAATTTAACGTAAATCACTGTGCTTAAATAGAAAAAGTTTTCTCAATATTTTATTCTTCCCAAGGAAAATCAGTGATATTTGTCAATCACTTATCGAATTGCTACAGCAAACTTTTTTTTGTAAATAAATTTATGAGGATTCTAGTTTCGTCTGAAGCACATCCAATTCGAACATACAGACTTGTTAAACTTTTTACTTAAAACCGATTTATTTTTACTAATGTAGTACTATTGTACATAGAACGAATTTAGTTCATCAACATCAATGGAGTTCTTCTCGAACGATAACATGCTTGAAGCTGAATAAGTACCTGGAAATTTTAATTTTAAAAATGACTCTTCCAATTTAAGTACCCTAAGTTTACACCTAAAGCTAGGATACCATCAAGAGGAAAGTTTTTATGGTTAACCACGTTATTATTCAACTATAACATCTGAAACGATCTTGAACGTGACGGCTTATTTAAAAAAAAAAAAAAAAAAAAAAAATTAAATTTGTTCGACACAGAAAGAAAAGATAATTTTCTATAATAAATCAACTTTTTCTACATGACTTGAACTGTTTGCAGAAAAGGTTTTAGTTTCAAGTTGAATGTTCGGTACAAATGGTATAAAGTAGCCGCAGAGGTGAAATAGTATTTTATACAGTTAAGTATACAACGACCGTAATTGGGTAAATTATTCTAGGACTGTACCCTACAGATTTCGATAAAAAGTTTTTGTACCACGAGTAATATAGCTAAATACGGTTTTAAGTCAAAAGTTTTCGCGCGGGCAAGAGTCTGAGCAAAAGTTTCAAGAAAAATATTAAGAAATTTGTCAAGTTAGTTTGAAGTTTCTTCTTCATTTGTTCTTTTATTTATCGTATGAGGAAGAGTGGTAGAAACGAGAACATACTTTCCCTCTCAGACAGTATCTGGCATTTTGATATTTAAATACTTCGTTGATATGACTCAACGACGTTGAGGATTCGCATTTGAATTAAATCAGAAAACCTTAATGACATTACGTCCAATAATGAAAATCCTCAACATTTAACATTTTCCACGTTGACGCGTTTCGGTAGGTCACAATTTACAAACAACAATTTTTGTTAAAAGAAAGACGAGTATATCAAACTGTCTCGATTAATGTTCAACCTTACTACATTTACACATAAATGCGGTGGTCGTTTTAGATGTCGTTAAAATTCCTCATCTTCAATATTTATGTCCTGTATTGCAGATAAAGACGAGGGGTTAACTATTCTAGAGTATAGGTACACTATACACTTAAATTAAAAATTCAGCAAAAACGAAAACTTCGACAAACAAAAATAGAATACAAAATGTCAGACGGTGTTGCTTAGTTGGTTACCCCCAAAAAAAGTCACTTTGTATCAGCATAAAAAAACCTACAAATTGTGATAATCGTAAAATTGAATTTACCATTGATTTCATTCGAAATTTAGTTGACATTTTTGTGTGCGATTTTTTTTCTCCACGCTGAATATGAGTTTCAGCAGAGCATAACATCGATAAAAATGCGGAACAACAGAAAAAAAAACTGGCAGAACAAAATATGGTCGTTCATAAAAATTGACAAAGTTTTATGTCGCTATTTAGTTAAATCTGTAGAGTATAATCGTGACCGTTGGAAAAATTCGTAACAAGGAGAATTTTAGACAGACGGTTACACATTTCACTCTTAAAATAATGGTATTGGAAACTGTGTAAACTCTACCCAATAAACCAAATTTATAAAGATAAACATAGCTAACGCCGACCCGTACGAAACACCTATTCGTATCAAAAGCCTTTAATGTGAAACTCTTCATTTCTCTTACTTCATTTTCTTCTCTGCTGAAAAACTATTCTCCCTTTAAAACACTTACATTATCCCCTCTTTGCCTTGTTATCATATACAACTAAATTGCCGGAGGCAATATAGACAGCCCCGTACGAAGACAAATTTCATAAATTCCTACTTAAACAGCTATATACCGCTATATTTACCTATATTTCACTATAAATAAACATTTCACAGATAAATATATGCTATTATATAGCTCTATATGCCTGTATATAGCTGTATATAGGTATATATAGATGTCCATATATGGAATCCCTGAAACCCCACACACATAACAAATTATTTCCATGTTAACAGAAACTCTCTAAGTATCATTTTTCCCAAGATATTTCTATTTTACTAAAATCCAATATGGCCGCCGGCAGCCATTTTGTTAGGAGACCGGAAATAGTACCGACGCTTTACATTCGTTAATACCTTTCAAACAAAAAAAAATTCATGAAATTCGGTCAAAATTTACTCGAGATATTGTCAAAATACACCACGTTCACTGTACTTCCGAGTAGCCAGATAAGAGCTCACTCCAAGAGACCTAGCTCACGCTCCGGAGAACATAATTTCATTAAAAAAAAATTCCCTGATTGGTACGGTCAATACCTATCTAATAAAGCTAAAACAGACGAAATATGTTCAAATGTGGCCGACCTACAAGCAAAAACTGCTTGCCGCCCTGTGCCTGTTCCACACCAAGGGGTCTAACTCACGAGTCGGTCATCCGATTTCCATAAACTTTTTTTTTGTCGATCGGTATTGTAAATACCTTTTATTTGACGTATCACTTACAAGTTTAACGTTTAAATGTCCGGAGATATCTTCGAAAAACCGTAAAGCCCTTATTGGGCCACAGCTCGGGAGGGGTCGATCCAAAATCACTCATCTCCGAACTTAGCCTGTCTTTTGACATTACCAAACGGGAAAAAAACGAATTTTCAAAATCGGATGCGTTTTACTCAAGTTATCGTGCAGACAGACGGACAGACGGACAGACGGACAGACGGACATTTTTTTTTTCGCGGATTTGGCATCTCTAGACAACCACAATAGGTTTCCCCTTACTCAGGGAGTCCAATTCGACGTGTTACAAACGTATGCGTAAACCCATAAGACCCCAGTACTTCGTACGGGTCTAATAAATTTTCTACATCGTTTACCAAATTTGCTGAATCTATAGTTTTGGTTTATTTTTTGAGGTGATGTCGGGAAGCGAAGTGACCAAGATTAGTTTTGTACTGTAATTGGCACAAGTACTTCTACTTGTTTTAATTCTTTGTACACTTATCATCATCTTAAATATTATGCATGAAATCGGAACTTTTTCAATATATCGATTTTATGTTTTCCTAATTTTAAGTTCTGTTTGTTGCGCCTTTAATGGGCAAGAAACACAATAGAAGTTCATATAAGTCAGAAAAATCTTTCTCGTTTAATTTTTCTTACATTTTTAACTAATTGTCAACTTTCTTCTTTTTTGCAGAATACGGTGGATTCAAAGGCGAAAAAGGCGATCGAGGTCCTAAAGGTCCTCCAGGTGAAACGATTCGAGGGCCTCCAGGACCTCCAGGTCCACCTGGGCCGCCAGGAATCGGATCATCATCAGAAAATGTAAGTCAAATATTACGAATCTTTGAACATTCCGAATTTTTGTAGAAATAAATTAGCATAATTAATGCCGAATAAGCTGAAACAATACACCGAACCTAATGTTTATGCGGTACAGCACATTAATATGCCGTTTGTAAATTAAATTGGTTGCAATAAACACACAGACATTAAGCTTTAATGTAATGCAATGTACCATTTTACCCGTACACCATGCACTTTACATTGAATGAATAAATAGGTTTATACATTCGAAAATGAATATTGCCGGGTTGTTTACTCAAAATACTGCCAGTTCAGTTAAGTTACGATAAAATTCACATGCTCCTTTTGCTTTATATGTTTTATTATATTTTATGCATACATTGCCCCATTTATGTACTTGATCATAAGGACATAATTAAGACTTTGCGCTTACGTTTAAACGTATATAGAGAGCAACATGCCACTTATATATAATTGTAAATAAATATGCGCGTTCCGCATAGATAAAATTGAGCTTTCCGGTTGTGTTATTAATATTTCATGATTTGAAGAATCAAAAATGTTTACCGAGCTTACAATGTATAGAAAATCGACTGTAGGAAGAGGAAAGCTCTACATCGCAAACGTCACCAAAATTAAATCTTGTTTATTAAATGTATAGCGAATACCTAGTACGTTATATCTATGAATTAATGTATACATTTCTGTGGTCTTTGATACGTCAACAATGTTAGCCACTTGGATTAAAATTGTAAGTTTCATAAAGCTTTGTGTTGATTTCCTTGGCATAGCATAATTGGAACGTACAATCATTTCTTTGTAAATGTAATTTTCTTTTCGTCTTTTCTTCTAATGAGAGGTTGAAAATCGTTAGGTAGTGGCGTACAGCTACAAGTAGCTGAATAGTATTTCCATCCTTTCATTGAAATGTAGTTAATGCAATTAGTTTTTACATAACGTCTTTTTAAGTTCTAGAAAATGCTTACATGAAACTCATTGATGTTAATTGAGCTCAATGTAAAAATATATAAATTGAATGTTTCCATTTTTAATCTCATTGTGAAATTAGTCACATCCTTCTTTAACTAATTACAAGCAGTAGCTTTACTACATGAACCTGCAAGAAACAAGAAACTGCAATCTTTGAAGGTTTTGCAATTACTTTTTGTAATTCAACGCTTCAACTCGATGTTTCCATTTCTGTTCTATTTTTGGCGTAATCAAAATGTTAAACTTAATTGCGTCGAATCGAACTTCCAACAATCGTCAGTTGTGTATAACACTTATCATTTCGACACAGCAATACACCAAGTCACACTTTCGTAATGTATGCGTTGAATATCAAATCATACGATAATTTGAACGTATAACAATATCAAACTGTGTCATCATCACTGAAGTCGACATTTTTAAGCGATACAATGTATACGCAATGATGTTAAATAAATATTTTATTGTTCCCTGCAGATAAATTTTAACGTTTCCTTCTTTTATTTTACAAAATTATGCCGAGGCCGTTTTATAGTCCAGTTAAGTTTTCCTTGCTACTCAAATTGAAGATATGATTTAACAAAAAATATAGACTTTTCGACCACCGAAATATGTGTTACACGTGTTGAAATAAAAATTAAAGTTTTAGGTCCACACAGACTCATTGTTTAGAATTGTCTATATGAATTTATTCACGCTACACTAGCCTACGAATGTAATAATTTTCATGAAAATATATTTCCCAGTGAAAATACTTTACTTAACAGGCCTAGCATATATAAAGTGGAGACTATTTGTCTCTTTGTATGTCCTGTAATTCAACACGCATTATAAAATTCTTAACGGAAATGTATTTAGAATTTGAAACGAGACTCAGGAAATCAAAATTTATTCCGGTAACACAATACGTGCTGTTTTATTTTTCGTTTCATGTAAAGTCGTACAGTCGTACATTACGATGAATTTACATAACAAGTCTAATTTATTTATATTTTTCTCTTTTATTTTTCAGTCTAACGAGTCAAGTAAGAAAACATTTAGTGGTGGCGAATGTACTTGTAATGCGACAACCATCCTTAATTTATTAAAACGTGATATTGATTTCGGCGAATCGATAAGAGGCCCTCCCGGAACACCAGGTAAAGACGGCAAGGGTGGAGTTCCTGGACTAACGGTAATTTGTGCCCCACAAAAACAGCAATACAGTTGTAATATTTAATTTTTTGTTATGTAACAGGGAGTTACTGGTGCCACAGGAGAACGCGGATTGCCCGGTCCAAAAGGTATGTAAATTTTTAATTTGAAGAATTTTCTGTTTTTTTTTCGATTTTTCCTTGTCAACTATTTGTGAAAGTTCTAGTAATTTTGAAGCTTCTACAACGTAATTACTATTACTATAGTCCGGGTTGTTATGCTCTTGTTATGTAAAGAGGTCAAAGTCTTGACCTCGGTCAGTTTTGAGTAACTTCATAAAATTTTCTTGTTCTACTAAACATGTAGAATATTTCAAAGATTTTTGTGAACCATAAGCAGAAGTTAGAGCGATGAGAACCCTTTTGAGATCCCTTTTTAGAACATACTTTTTAGAACGTAGGAAATTGTATAAAGCAAGAAGAAAATTAAGAATAAATGATTGTGAAACTTCAGGTCATGTCAGTTTTTTATTAATAAATCTGATCTGAACCTGAATTTCTGAAACTTGTCAGTTGAGGTTGACTTGAAATGTTCATACAAATTTTCAGGTATACCTGCCCTGATCACAATATTCAGGTGTCATTTAAATTCAAATCAGCTCAAAATTGTTTGTATCAGGTTCAGGTCAAAACAGGTTCAAATATTTTTAGTTCAGGTATCAAGTAATTTCAAGCTTTAGTTCTTTGACGAAGAACTCTGAAAAAAATCTCAAAATATGTCTGTTCTTTAGGACAAATCAAAGAAGTCACATTTTCAACGATCACAATTCAATTTTCTTTATTCATGCTACATTCGGTATCCACCCACGTCAATATAACGTAGAAGTTTTAACATTGGTAATGCATGTGAAGTGAATAAACAGAATTTCGTTGTGATTGTGACTTCTTATTTTTCTTCTACAGTATGATTCATCCATGACATTTTTCTGAATTTTTGAATACTTACTGATGGGAGAAAAATGAAGAGAAAATTTATAGTATTTTTCGTACCAATGCAGCAAATGACGATTTTTTCAGTACCAGTCGCTCCGCTCGTAAGGAAAATTTGGACGTGTGTCGAAAAAATCCATTTCCTGTCGAGTTACGAACAACGTTTTGTGCATTGGACAACTGAAATAGACAAAACACATCAATTTGCTTGAAAACAGACACGCTTCACATTCAACATTCAATCGTATAGTCATGGAAAAATTCATGTAATTCCTTTGAAAGAAATGAAGTTTTTTCCGACACGATCGTTCGGGAAAAACTGATATTTCTCAACGAAAAATCATGGCAAAATATGTCGTATTTCAGTTGTCCGGTGCACAAAATAATTTAGGACTGGTGCTGAAAAAATCGTCATTTCCTGTCTTTGTACGAAAAATACAATTTTTTTCATGTGATTAGTCTTAGGTCTTAGTAATGTTTTTTTTTTCGGACTCACCCTTTGTGAAAACTAATTTATTTATTTATTGGAATGATTATGCTAATTAATTATCAAATATTACATTAAAATCTTTGTTTGCAGGTGACCGCGGCGAACGTGGTGACACCGGTGCTCGTGGTCCAGAAGGACTCCAAGGCAACAAAGGAGAACCTGGACTGGACGGTGTGCCAGGTATCCAAGGTCCACCAGGGCCTCCAGGTTCTCCTGGAATCCCCGAAAATTATGATGTAAGTTCATTGCTTTATTTACATCTTAATCAATTAATTTTCAATGAATATTTAACTTTATCGAATATTAATCATAACTAACATTTTAAAATTGACAATTCTTCATTTTTAGTCGATTATTATCGTATCACTACATATTACTTACAAATATTATGGGTTAATGATGACATGAATTACATTTTCATTTAATGAAAACATCCCTACATTTTTTTTAAATCTTTGTGATAATCTGGTTCTCAAAAAATGTTCAAATTCATCAATTGAACAAGTGTAAACGTATTATTTCAATTTCATTAATTCAAAGAAGCAAATTTGGCTCAAGTTTTACAAGTTTTATCAGTGGTTGGACGTTTAACACAAAACTCTAATTCGATTCAAAGTGTTTGTACATCCGAGTCGTAGATTTTACAATGTCAATAATGTCTTCTATAAATTTATGTTTGCAATATATCCAATCAATAAGTTCATTAAACTTTAACGACTAACATCTACTCTTCTACAATCGCCAAGGCAATAATTGTCAATAATTACCTACTAATTTTTCGTTGACTACCATTTTTTCGCTATTAATTTTTAATTCATAACATTGAGCTATTCAACATTATCAAAAATGAATGCCCGACTGAGCAATGCGAAATAATTATTCCTTATTAAAAGCTGTCTCATAAATTCAATATTTTTTTATTTTACAAAGTCTACAATGAAATCATAAAACTTCAGGTTTTTTCATTACTCTTAATTCAGCTCATTTGTATCTCTCTTCTTGATTATAAACGCGCTGAGAATTTTTTATTTGATTTTCCGCATCTAATTTTTCATCAGTTTCGAAGGGGACACGTATAACCCCTCAATTTATACATAATTATTTGTCGAATCCATCGCGATGGAGTGTGCTATTTCGTTTCATTTTCCTAATCATTCACCATGCAGACAGTCAAGTTATTATTTTTTTTTTAATTTTTGCAGTCTCTATGTTAGAGGTTAACTTTATTATCATGAGAGAATATCATGGTAATGGTAATATTTTCAAATTAATGTTTTTATGAAAGAATAAAGCTTTATCAGTGCTTTAAAACCATTCCGGAAAATAAGAAGGGTCAAATAAGTCCCCCGAGTACAATAATTTTCATAACTTCATGATGATAATATTAAATTGGATTTTTTCCCTTTTCTTTCAAAGAATTGTTATCAAGACATTTCCTTCATTTCTCTACAGTATATTGATTTATGGGAAGATGCAGTTGTAACGCTGTTTGCTAGGTTGCTTTTTACTGTTTTCCGACATTTGGCTTTAGTGTCCGTATCCAATTACTGTCAGGTGTGGTTGAATTGAAATTTTCAGTTCGTTTTGTTTGTGATGAAATCAAGAAATATTTGTAATTTACACAGCGCAACATTTTGATATTCAGTCTAAAGAAGTCTTTCTTTCTGCACCTGGTGTTATTTATTAAGTTTTTAATTTATATCGAGTGAACCGTCGACATTAAATTTCTTTTTAAAATTAAACTCAGTCTTACGCCGAAAAATAATTGAAACTGGATGTGATTCTTACAGTCATCTTAGAAATATTAAGAGGCAGAAAAACATTTCGAAGAAATTAATGTGACATTACGGTGCTTCTTGCCACAACAATTTGGGTTTCCGGATATTTTTATGATTTTTTTTAACAAATGCGAGGAGTTTGAATTGAAATGTCAAATTGCAATCACTGGAAATATTCATCTGTTTCGAGAGCAGGAATTACAGTTTTTCCCTATTTATGGGTCTAGCGTGAATACAACCGTTTTTAATGACTTCTCAGGTGGATAATTTTATAATTTAATGCATTGCGTCACTGTTCATCACAGCAATAGACATAGTCAACCCAACTCTTGCTAGAGAATACGTTTCTGACATGTACACCTTCCTACTTATGTTTTGTACGAAACTAAAAAAAAAGATTTCTCTACCTATCTAAGAATCGAGTTCTCACGAAAAAAAAAGGTTCGCAAAGAATGTGGATATTACCATACAATACATGGGTTTCTGTGGGTTGAGTACAAAGGTTGTTCATTTCGATTTCGATGGTTAGAACTATTGTTTTCATGAAATTTCTTTTGCTAAAAATGGAATCGCTGCCAAATATAAGAGCAAGGGAAAATATGTTTGACAGAGATGTAACTATCTTCCTCTTCCTATTTTGGATAATTTTGGTTAAGAAAAACGATAGAATATAGTCGGTTTCCTGAAGATTTGTTCCGTTATGATCTCTCGTATCACTATACTGTTCATTAGATATGATCGCCATATACAAATGTTTAATCTGTTTATAGCTTGAACAGAATTTCAATTAAAAGTAGTTGTTTATTACCATTAGTGGAGCTTTATCTATGTAATACAAAATGGACGGCCGTTGTGTTCAAGTAAAAGTAATTCGTAAATAATTGACGTAATTACGGTATAATTGATAAAACTTTTAATATTTAATGAACCCACAATATCAAAGCTGCATTTTATCCATACAACTCCAGTGTTGTGTAAACTGAAAGACACTCTGCTAACATTTAACATTTTCTTAATCAACATATTATGTCGTACGAAACTCTCTCATTCAATTTGCTAACGTACACTATACCCCAGCACGTCTAAACCGCATATTCGCCCATTGGCATTGACTATAAAACTCCGATATAAAGTTTACGTCCGAACTGTCCTACGTGTTGTGCCAGTTTTAGCTTCTAGGTAAACTCCTCTACCTTGTTGTACCTACACACCTTGTACGTACACACGTTATGTTGTAAACACTAAACACATTGCAAACAATCTTTGTATACGATAACATTACGAAGGTCTTTAAATAACATTATGATTTCGGACAAGTAGAGCGATAATTTATTGTTGGTTCATGTCTGCAATACATTGAAATGGTTGCACTCGGTGAATTTCGTTCTTCTTTTTTTTTGTTTATTTCATTGCCAACCTCGCACTGAATACAATTTCTTGTCCTTTAGGTAAATAAAGTTTATGTTTATTCGTGACGCTCCCAATAAAATAAACCATTCATTAACTATTTCGGTTATATCGTCCCCGTGCAAAGGACATTGACTCTCATGAATTTGTTA